>NW_018406286.1:27069-27384 GCF_002113885.1 Mizuhopecten yessoensis | reverse complement strand
TGATTAGCATTACTAATGCCATCGCAGGAGTCTGACCCGTTTTTCAATCCTGTTTACTTCAGCTACATGCACAGGGGCATGTATCGATATTATTTTTAAAAGATCAGTACTATGTGTGGTACCAGCGTGTATATATATTGTCAATATATATACACGCTGGTACCACACATAGTACTGATCTTTTAAAAATAATATCGATACATGCCCCTGTGCTACATGTAGCTATAAGTCCCCCCAGCTTTTTTATTTGAATTTTTGTTAATATCATTACACGGTGGCCATCAGAAATTTCTCGACTTGTACAATAATGTAATG
>NW_018406286.1:12922-13168 GCF_002113885.1 Mizuhopecten yessoensis | reverse complement strand
CAGCAAAGTTAGAGCCTTGGTTGTTGTGTTCATCCTTACACATTTTTTTAAAAAAAAAGGTGTGGGCTGGCTGGAGAGCCAATGGTCATGGGTTTGAACCCAAGTGACGTCAATATCATATGTTCAACACTATTCAGATACAGAGATTTTATTCTCACTGTAGGAAAAATATCCTCTGCTGTCAGCTCAATTGTAAATTTTGCAACAGTAGTCTACATGTAGTTGGCTTAAAATATTACAGCTAAG
>NW_018406286.1:4322-12401 GCF_002113885.1 Mizuhopecten yessoensis | reverse complement strand
TTCACAAAGTTGGGCCATTCTTAGGTAGTTTTTTCCCACAACACCAGATGCAGCATACTTTCAACATTTCCATTGCAATGTATAGGGCTTTCAACTGATGTAGCATACATTATACATACTTCGTGTCTCAGTAATAGTTTATTAAACACAAAGACACTATACTTACACTGTACTTACTCATATGATCCGACGATTTCACCGTTTGGTCTGGTGATGCGACGGCTGCGGGACGCCATTATTTTGTTTCCCATGCTGTTTGAGAGGGGAGAGAACTCCGTAGATCACATGAGTTGGAAAGAGCGAGTTTTCGTGATATGTAATGAAACCTTATACAAATAGGTACTGATACTTTTATGGTGTTGCATGATTTAACAGTGACATTATGATTAAAAAAGTGTCAATGCCTCTTTTTACCACTGGTAGCATCCTGTTTTGCATTTTAAAATTAAAACATGAAAGCTTTGATTGAGTTTGAATTATTATTTCACAATTACTGTTTTGGAACTTTCTACATCATATTTTGCCATCTCTGCTCATAACTGAATTAAGAAACTAAATCTGTTAAAAGATTAATTTCCAAAATAGTATTATGTCCTAATGTTTCAATTGAACTTGTTTTGTGAAAACTTACCGTACTTCAGGTACGTCATTGTATTCCATTGTTGCAATACAGCATTGGAACCCTAAAGCCTGGTTTGTGGTGAATATATCGGATGACATGCCGAAGCACTCTGGGTGCACCCAACGGTCACAGCAGACCATTGTCTGGGTGGATTTGGCGGAACACCACCCATAACTAGCAGCAGAACAAACATCTGATGGGGCTGTCTATTCCCACTTCATGTTCTTCCCTTTCAGACCCAATATAGTAAAACAAATGTTTGTACACATAAATGTTACATTTGATTTTCGAATATAAACTTAGTAATTACATCGCCAAGTCTTTCTCCGTGGAACGACATGATTGGGTAACTCTGCCTCATCCATCCTGGCCCACATTATGCTTAGTGGAACATCGTTCCAAGCAAAACACTTGGGAAATGGGGTAACATCAGAGGTGTAGAGATTAAATGGTGATCTTGCCACACCTTCCTGGTGTTGCTATTATTTCTAGTTGGAGGAAACCAGCAGCAAAGACTACTTGTAGATGTCCTGCAAATGATATAACAAATATTTTATATTTCAAATTGAATTTATATACCACAACAGGTCTACTTATTATTATATTTCAAGTTATTTTATTTTTACATAAATGATTGATTATATGCTTGACAACCTTTTGAGAAAACTCTCATACCAACGATATTATATACCAAAAAATTCTAAATCCCTGACTTTAATCATATGACATTTCAGCAGAGCTCCATAGATTGAGCAAACCTTTACACATACATGCATATGATGTTGGTCTAAAAGTAAACTGGCTTTCTGCAAAAACCACCTGCCTCACCAGCTCCTCTGTATCTGACAGGCCCTGAAGACTGAGGATGACATCTTGTCTAGCTACCTCCGCCAAAAATATTTTTGTTGAGCACAAGTCTGCAACTCCTTTGGCATAACAAACATCAGGATAGGAAGTCTCTTGTAACACAAGTCAACACAAGTCAATTCATATTTGACTTTTTATCCGCGTGGGTTAATGATGCTACTACAACTATTCAGTAGAAACATTACAACAAAGTGAAAGGTATATTGTACCGATTTCACAAATGCTAAGGATAATACCATGGTGACCATAATTTTGTTGTAATCTGTTCGATACTTTCAGAGCAAATGTCCTTCAATGACTATCTGGATGGCCAGCCAACCAAAAAATATACAAAGCTTAACTAGATACTTTGTACTTTATCAATTAACAATTCATTTTTACCTCATACTTGTTAATTGATTTCTTTTATGAGTGTTGAATATTTATAAATGAAATTATTTCCAGTAGACAATCCAGGTTTTCGAGTTAAATTATGGCGTGGAGTGTAGTAAAATTATTTTTAGGTCCGATTCCCGCCGACTTATCTAGGGGAAAATGTGTGTGTAGGGTTAGTCCTGGTAAATACGGACGGTTAGGCAAAGTGCCAACTGCTTCTCTTTACCGTGCCATACTCCGGCGATATATACAATAACAGCCGAAGCAATTAGGAAGTAGAAATAAAACCATTATTACAACTGAAATGAACTTTTTTAATCAAACAGAACTTAATATTCCATAATGTAAATGATAACATGGAAATAAAATGTTAAACGTAAATATAAAAATCAACAAATTCTTATCTCCTTGAATATGTTGCATTTTAATCTGACTAGTCACATGTGGTATAAAAATGCAGATGAGCTGACATTGACCAATAACCTTCAAAGTTCTGAAAGTACTGAAAGCTAAGCTAAGGCAAAAGGTATATATATATTATGTTTGGAATGGAGAACAAAATAACGACGAAGTATATTACATATTGTACAGAAGGATTTACTGTTAATTTGTTATGAATCATAGTTTTATGTAAAAGTGTACCACTGTGAAGTCATTCTTCTTGTGTGTACAGTATCTCTTTTTAGGTTTGTCTGAAGAGGGGTTACAAGTTTCCTCTAGAATATATCATTTTATACCTTTAGATAAAACTGTTAAAAATCAGTCTAGATTAACCCCTGAACAGCATGCTATTGATGGTGTATTTATTTATGAAAATGTAACAATTCAATAACATGACACAACTGCCGCTGCTTTTTGACAAGAATTCGCGCTGCGTCAAAATATTATCCAATCGTTGTAAGGGAAATAACTCTTGCGTTGGTAAAGTCACATTGAGAAATATAATTCAAATATATTAAAAGGAAAACAATGTCTCTTTTCCCCATACATGTTTTCCCACTACTATTAATTATCCTTCATTTCACAAGCACAACATGCACCTAATCTTTATTACCCATTCACCGATTGCCATTCTGCATGTAAATGCTCATGTTTCGTCATTGGAGGATGCTAATTAATAAAAAAAAAATACAACAATGCGTCACAAAAGAGGATGAAAAAAGAGGAGAGGGAGATATGTTTTTAAGGCATCATTTAAGAGGTGATTGATTTTGGAAATTCCAAAGGCAACATCATCACATGACCTGATTTTCAATTAGCAGAATATATAACACATATCTGAGGTATTAAAGTATTTTTGATGCTCAACTATTACTAAAGCTTTACTAAAAAATTAAAGAGGTGAGCGGCTTTAATGTCACACTGACATAATTATAGTTTCTGTTTGAAATGTCTTTCTGTGCTGGGTTCAATAATTTCCCAATTGTGTTGCTAAGAGTTTTCAAAACATTAGTTTTTAGGTCACCTGAGCTTTAGCTCAAGTGAGCTATTGCTATCCGTTTTCTTCCGTCGTCGTCCGTCGTCCGTTAACATTTTACATTTCAAACTTAAAGTCAAGTCCTGCTGGGCTGATTGAACTGAAAGTTTGTAGGAATAATCAACTCATGGTCCTGACAAAGTGTTGTTATTTTTCGGGTCGTTTAGAAATCCAATATGGCCGCCACGGCCGCCATTTTGAAACACTATTTCAAACTTAAAGTCAGGTTCTGCTGGGCCGATTGGACTGAAAGTTGGTAGGAATAATCGCCTCATGGTCCTGACAAAGTGTTGTTATTTTTCGGATCGATCAGAAATCCCATATGGCCGCCACGGCCGCCATTTTGAAACACTATTTCAAACTTAAAGAAAAGTACTGCTAGGCCGATTGAACTGAAACTTTGCAGGAATGATTGACTGATGGTCCTGACCAAGTGTTTTTATTTTTCGGGTCAATCAGAAATACAATTTGGCTGCCATAGCCGCTATTTTGCTACTAAGTTCTAATAGGCCGAGCTCACTTAAAATTGGTCTAGGAATGATCAGCTCATGGTCCTGACAAAGTGTTGTTATTTTTCAGGTCAATCAGAAATCCAATATGGCCGCCACGGCCGCCATTTTGAAACACTATTTCAAACTTAAAGAAAAGTACTGCTAGGCCGATTGAACTGAAACTTTGCAGGAATGCTTGACTGATGGTCCTGAGGGGGTGTTTTTATTTTTCGGGTCAATCAGAAATACAATTTGGCTGCCATGGCCGCTATTTTGCTACTAAGTTCTAATAGGCCGAGCTCACTTAAAATTGGTCTAGGAATGATCAGCTCATGGTCCTGACAAAGTATTGTTATTTTTCGGGTCGATCAGAAATCCAATATGGCCGCCACGGCCGCCATTTTGAAACACTATTTCAAACTTAAAGAAAAGTACTGCTAGGCCGATTGAACTGAAACTTTGCAGGAATGATTGACTGATGGTCCTGACCAAGTGTTTTTATTTTTCGGGTCAATCAGAAATACAATTTGGCTGCCATGGCCGCTATTTTGCTACTAAGTTCTAATAGGCCGATCTCACTTAAAATTGGTCTAGGAATGATCAGCTCATGGTCCTGACAAAGTTAAGTTAACATTATACTATTTTTTACTCAAATTGGTACATATTTCAACAACAAAAATAAATATTGTAGGACTCAGGTGACCGTTAAGGCCCATGGGCCTCTTGTTTCTTTCTGAGAATCCATTTGATCTTTGTGCATCTTTTTTAATTCCTCCAATCTCCTCTCTTCCATCTGGCTTTGCTGGTCTGCATAGTCTAAAAACCATGTTGGTGCAGATGCGCCTTTTCGTTTCTTACTTTTTACTGACGAGGACTTGCCACCTTCGCTGGTTTCCATGGAGCTTTTTGAAAGAGAGCTATGTGTTTTCAGGATCTCTTGCATTTATAAAATATTCCCATGTTCTTCGATGGTTCCCTGTTTTCTTGTTGTGGAAAACAACCGACTTATAGTATTGCTTTAAGGGTTTTCTCACAGTTGTAATGAGGAACATTGTAATGCCGCTCTTTCATTTCAGTCGCAATTTGTTTCCAGACAGATATTTTGTTCACTGATGATTTAAACTTCGGTTCATACTTCCTGTACTTTGATATCAATACTTTGGTAGATTCCGTTGTCCATTTGAACTTATCAACTGTAAAGTGGAAAGAAAATAGTACATGTCACCAACCAACAGGTCAATGAGTAAGAAAGACCATGATTTGTCACCATACAATATGTTCAAACAAATGTATATACATAGTATTCTCATGACGTCACACACCCGTGGATTCTGGGAGCGCTGCCATATTTTGGGGCAAACAAATCGATTTGGGTCAGCTGTGCTCAGACAGCCATCCCAAGGTAAACATAAGCAAAATTGTTCACACCTGCGTTGTGTACTGCTGTCATAATCGTGCCAACGACAGTACAAAGCGTGTGTTTTACGGATTCCCTGCAATAAGACTCCACGAGGATCGATTATCAGGAGAACTATCAAGAGAGAGAAGAAAATGGATCGCGGTCATCGGAAGAAAATACGTCAATCCCTCAACTCGCTCCAAAGTATGCTTGGATCATTTTGTTGGAGGTAAATAGTGATCGCTACAATCGCCTGAATATACAATCCGCGATCAGCAGGAATGAAATCACCTGGAATAATATTTTAAAGAAGTCCACAATGTTCTGTTATGTGTTTGTCACTAGCACGTTTACCACATGCTTGTGAAAGAAAGGAAATGGACCCTTGAGGTGTAATTCCAATTAAGTACTTGAAATAAGTCATTCTTAATTGTTCCGTTTGAGGCCAGTAGATACAATCTTTCAGTTTGATGAACATGACATGGATGACGCTTAAAAATGCCCTTGATATTGTCGCTTGAGGTGCATCAAATCTGTACGTACGCCATATCCTGCACTGGCAGGTTAAGTCTTAGCAAGTCTCATCAGAACAAGAATCAACTTCTGAAACTTTGTCAGTGAAGATCTGTTGCCGTCTGTGATGTCTGACATCAGAAACTCAAATAATGACATTAATGTTAGAAAACCTGGGAGACCAGTGTGTAATAGTTCACTTTCTTGTCATCTTTGAAAGAATCTTCACTAATCTTTGCTTCCTGTACTTTGTGCTTATACTTATACTTTCTGTTGCCGCTGACATTCATCACTCATTTGTTTAAACAAAAATTCATCGACATGCTTTGTACTTGGGAACTCCGTGTCATTTTATGTTCACCGTTCTTGTGCATGTGGATGCTCTTGTGTTTCTTATATGGTTGCATGACCACCTGTTTCCACTATCTAAAATAATGGAGGCAATAACATGGTTATAACTTCTGAATAGATAGTGCTCTAGATAGAATTTCTATGTAGTGGGTGATTCAGCCGTATCGTTACGTATTCGTTTTGAAGGCCTCGTGAAATCCCCCCCTCATCCAAGTATCACGATGGATGAGGGGGATTCTCCGTAATGAAGTCCGGAGGCTGGAGAGTTAAATAATATGCACTTGTCAACCTGTTAGGTGCGCGACACTGAAGTTCAAAGTTGAAAAATATCTATTGATATTACCTGGCACGTGCCTGACCCCTGTGAGGGGTCACCATATAAAAAGGCATACCCAAGCCTTGACACACGCTTATTTCAAAGAGAAATGTTGGCAGATTGTATGCAATTATTTGGAGGGAAATCCAAAAACTAAACAGTAGAAATAGAAACCCAGAAACTTGGAAGGGTTTTTAACTCTCCAGCCTCCGGGCTTCATTACAGAGAATCCCCCTCATCCATCGTGATACTTGGATGAGGGGGGATTCTCTTTCAGATAACCATGAAAATAAAAACCAAACTTCAACTTAAGTTCAATCATTCGTTAGTATTTCAAAATTACACAAAATTTCACAAAGTCTATATATCACTGGCATCCTATCACTGTCCTGTCTGTAGCACACTGGTCGAAAATGAACCCGTGTCATCAATGTCTCTCAGGTAGAACCTTCTGAAGGTCTCTGCTGATGCCCAGTTTGCCGTTTCCAGTATATCCCTCAGAGATGTCCCAGCTGTATATGCTGCCGACACGGAAGCTCCTCTAACCGAATGAGGTTTAAACTGACGGTTAATTCCAGCCGCCATCATCACTTCCCTTATCCACCTTGCCACTGTGGAAGTGGACACCTGCAAACCTCTTCTGAAAGAGACTAAAAGTTTATTACTCTTCCGTATGTTTACTGTCTGTGACACATAATATCTTAAGGTTGAAACTACACACAATCTTTCCTGAGAATATTTATACAACGTTACTTTATAAAATGGCTTTGATGGCTTAGATGTTTTCATAAGTTCTGGGACTGTAAAAACAATATATTGTCCAAAATCCTGCATATGTTCAAGATCTAAATTAACCAATGTTTGTGCTCTTTGTGCTGTTGTAAGTGCTATCAAACAGGCTAATTTCTTGGTCAATGAATCCACCTCCAAGGCCGTCAAAGGGAACATATCACCCAAATACTTCAGCAAAGGTGCCACATCCCATGTTGATGAATACCTGGGCTTAGGAGGATTAGTGTTGAATACACCCTTCATAAACCTGAATGATCAGACTGAAAGGAGCAAAAATATACGGTAAGTAGTCTGACCATGACATAGAAAAAGCATCATAGAAGCAAGCATCTGGATCAGGATACCACGAGACAAGCTTGGTAACCTTAAAATTCAACCTACTTGCGAACAGGTCAACATATGGATTGAAGAAATGACCACATATCCTGTCAAATATCAGAGGGTGTAAAGACCACTCTCCAGAAGACTGCATCGACCGTGATAAGTAATCAGCATCAACATTCAACACACCTGGTATGTGGCAGGCAGAAATGAAAATATTTCTTTCCGTACACCACAGTCATAACTCTTCAGCTAACTCATTCAGCTCTGTTACATTTCCACCAGGCTTATTAACATATGAAATTGTACAGATGTTGTCCGTCATAACCCTTACATGAACATCAGACATGTCTGAACAAAAACATCGTAAGGCCAACCAGACAGCTTTTAATTCCAAAAAATTAATGTGATGTTCACGTTCTGCTATTGACCAAAGACCTTTTGTCATTTGAGAGCCATACTTTGCTCCCCATCCATGACCAGATGCATCAGTTTCCATAACAACATCTGGATCACTAGGTCTTATCGCCCGACCATTCATACTGTTTACATTAT
>NW_018406286.1:1294-1651 GCF_002113885.1 Mizuhopecten yessoensis | reverse complement strand
CGACGAATCAAGTCGCATTTTCCATTTTAGTAGTACTTTCTTTGAAATCCCCGTGTCAAGTCGATATACATTAGTTCGAAATATGATGTTGTTAGCAGCTGTGGTAACGCGAACTCTAGTATTTCAGCAAGTGACATTTTAGGTTCATCCTTTTCCACACTAGTACCATAATTAGATATCATCAGGAGATAATATGTTAATAAAAGAAATAAACAAATGCGATTTTGTCTGAATCATCGTCTCACCTCAGTTCACCAGTTTCCTTATATGTGCTCTCCACATCCGAATCAGAGGATATCATCAATCCACAAAACGTATCACCTGGAGCAACCCATTCTTGGAACATCTTATCGATAT
>NW_018406286.1:0-286 GCF_002113885.1 Mizuhopecten yessoensis | reverse complement strand
TTGAATCTCGCGACTCGTTTGTTTCTGTTGGTATTGATTCTGAACAGCTCTCATAGCGTCCAAGTGAACCAAGAATAAGACCGCTCCATAGTGGATAAATGGGAAAGAATCTCTTCAGTAGAATATCTACTATTTCTGGACAGTAGAAACTGTTGGAGCGTTCTCTTTCGTTGAAGCATCCTGCAAGAGCTGTTTTTGTCTGTTGGGCCATTTGTCTCCATGGCGATGACTCAGTTATGGGACATCCTGGTCATCCAGCTGAACATAATGTTCTGTTTCATTGTCA
>NW_018406285.1:2109-2627 GCF_002113885.1 Mizuhopecten yessoensis | reverse complement strand
AAAAGAAGCAGAAGATAACATCACAACATAAAAATCAACAGACATGATAACATTCGTGTTGGAATGGTGCCTATGTTGTTTGTAATACTTTCCAGCATTTAGATATTCGGTTAAATGAGCATTAGATTCATCGGAATGTAAACCCATATCGCATTTATAGAAGAGAACCCTGTTTATATATGCTAACACCGGTAATATATACCTAGCTGCATGGGGATAGATTTATTTATGCTAACACCGGTAATATATACCTAGCTGCATGGGGATATATTTATGTAGAAATCAAAGGTTTGATTATGATTACTGTCTTGCAAACACAAATAATTAAGTGGGCTTATTGATTATCCTAAATACTAGACTCATTTTTGAGCTGTAGGATACGCTATTTCCTTACTAGATAATAATATCACTTCTTCATGAACAGATGGTGTTAACATATCGCAATACTTTCACGACACCTATTGTGTTACAGCTATCTCCTACGCAAGCCTTTTCTCTCAGCACAATAACATAAGCTA
>NW_018406285.1:0-286 GCF_002113885.1 Mizuhopecten yessoensis | reverse complement strand
ATGATGTTTAGTTGTGTAGCTTACAATGATGATGTTTAGTTGTGTTGCTAACAATCATTATGTTTAGTTGCTTACACTGATGTTGTTTAGTTGTGTAGCTTACACTGATGATGTTTAGTTGTGTAGCTTACAATGATGTTGTTAAGTTGTGTAGCTTACAATGATGAGGTTTAGTTGTGTTGCTTACAATACTTGTGTTTAGTTGTGTGGCTTACACTGATGTCGTTTAGTTGTGTAGCTAACACTGATGAGGTTTAGTTGTGTAGCTTACAATAATGATGTTCAA
>NW_018406284.1:1330-1862 GCF_002113885.1 Mizuhopecten yessoensis | reverse complement strand
AACCAGGAGCTGTCTACAGAATTAACGCAGCCTATATAATGATGTCCAACACCCATTACACCAGGAGCTGTCTACATAATTAACGCAGCCTAAATAATAATGTACAACACCCATTACACCAGGAGCTGTCTACAAAATTAACGTAGCATAAATAATAATGTACAACAACCATTACACCAGGAGCTGTCTACAGAATTAACGTAGCATAAATAATAATGTACAACACCCAATACACCAGGAGCTGTCTAGAGAATTAACGCAGCGTAAATAATAATGTACAACACCCATTACACCAGGAGCTGTCTACAAAGTTAACGCAGCCTAAATAATAATGTACAACACCCATTACACCAAAAGCTGTCTACAGAATTTACGCAGCCTAAATAATTATGTACAACACCCATTACACCAGAAGCTGTCTACAGAATTTACGCAGCCTAAATAATAATGTACAACACCCATTACACCAGAAGCTGTATCAAGAATTAACATAGCAAAAATAATAATGTACAACACCCATTACATCAGGAGT
>NW_018406284.1:0-286 GCF_002113885.1 Mizuhopecten yessoensis | reverse complement strand
GAATTAACGCAACCTACATGTAAATAATAATGTATAGCACCCATTTCAACAGTAGCGGTCTACAAAATTAACGTAGCATAAATAATAATGTATAACACCCATTACACCAGGAGCTGTCTACAGAATTAACGCAACCTAAATATTAATGTACAACACCCATTACACCAGGAACTGTCTGCAAAATTAACGTAGCATAAATAATAATGTACAACACCCATTACACCAGGAGCTGTCAACAAATTTAACGCAGCCTAAATAATAATGTACAACTCCTATTACACCAGGA
>NW_018406283.1:3536-4107 GCF_002113885.1 Mizuhopecten yessoensis | reverse complement strand
TTAGTGAGGACCAAACTTATACCATACCACAGTACACCATTTAGTAAGGACCAAACTTATACCATACCTAAGTATACCATTTAGTGAGGACCAAATTTATACCATACCACAGTACACCACTAAGTGAGGACCAAACTTATACCATACAACATTACAGCACATAGTGAGGACCAAACTTATACCACACCACAGTACACCACTTAGTGAGGACCAAACTTATACCATACCAAAGTATACCATTTAGTGAGGACCAAATTTATACCATACCACAGTACACCATACCACAGTACACCACTTAGTGAAGACCAAACTTATACCATACCACAGTATACCACTTAGTGAGGACCAAAATGTATACCATACCACAGTACACCACTTAGTGAGGACCAAACGTATGTCATACCACATTACACAACTTAGTGAGGACCAAACATATACCATACCCCAGTATACCACTTAGTGAGGACTAAATTTATACCATACCACAGTACACCACTTAGTGAGGACCAAACTTATACCATACCACAGTACACCACTTAGTGAGGACAAAACTTATACCAAACCACAGTAT
>NW_018406283.1:0-286 GCF_002113885.1 Mizuhopecten yessoensis | reverse complement strand
ACACCACTTAGTGAGGACCAACTGGTATCACACCACGATAAACATTTTAATGAGGACCAAACTTATACCATACCACAGTACACCTCTTAGTGAGGACCAAACTTATACCATACCACAGTATACGACTTAGTGAGGACTAAATTTATATCATGCCACAGTACACCACTTAGTGAGAACCAAACGTATACCATACCACAGTACACTACTCAGTGAGGACCAAACATATATAACATACCACAGAACACCACTGAGTGAGGACGAAACCTAAACCATACCACAGTACACC
>NW_018406282.1:1466-1924 GCF_002113885.1 Mizuhopecten yessoensis | reverse complement strand
TGTTAAATTACAGAGGGGCATGTTTGTGTTAAATTACAGAGGGGCACGTGTGTGTTAAATTACAGAGGGACGCGTGTGTGTTAAATTACAGAGGGGCATGTGTGTGTTAAATTACAGAGGGACGCGTGTGTGTTAAATTACAGAGGGGCATGTGTGTGTTAAATTACAGTGGGACCCATGTGTGTTGAATTACAGAGGACGTATGTGTGTTAAATTACAGTGGGGCATGTGTGTGTTAAATACAGAGGGACACGTGTGTGTTAAATTACAGAGGGAAGCATGTGTGTTAAATTACAGAGGGGCATGTGTGTGTTAAATTACAGAGGGACCCATGTGTGTTGAATTACAGAGGACGTATGTGTGTTAAATTACAGTGGGGCGTGTGTGTGTTAAATTACAGAGGGGCATGTTTGTGTTAAATTACAGAGGGACACGTGTGTGTTAAATTACAGAGGGAA
>NW_018406282.1:0-286 GCF_002113885.1 Mizuhopecten yessoensis | reverse complement strand
ATCACAGAGGGGCGCGTGTGTGTTAAATTACAGAGGGGCGTGTGTATGTTACATTACAGAGGGGCGTGTGTGTGTTACAGAGGCACATGTGTGTGTTAAATTACAGAGGGGCGTGTGTATGTTACATTACAGAGGGGCGTGTGTGTGTTAAATCACAGAGGGGCGCGTGTGTGTTAAATTACATTAAGGCAAGTGTGTGTTTAATTACAGAGGGGCATGTGTGTGTTAACTTACAGAGGGTCATGTGTGTGTTAAATTACAGAGGGGCATGTGTGTGTTAAATTAC
>NW_018406281.1:3485-4031 GCF_002113885.1 Mizuhopecten yessoensis | reverse complement strand
CCAGTGAAGCAAAAAAATACAAGTAGAATTCCACTGGAAAAAAATAACAGGAATTATATTTCTACAGGAATATTAATTCCAATGGAACTATAACTCCTCTGACAATCCATGCAGAGGTGATGAGATCTGAAATACATTTTGCATGAAGTGGTATTAACTAGAAAAAATGGAACAATACATCAGTTTAACATTTTTTTAATAGATATATTGCCCTTTACAAAGACAATTGTAGGCTATTAATGTACATGAGTTTATACAAAATATGACTATGTTAAGTCAGTTATGTTCAAGTGTTTAACACTTATGAATGTGAGATTTGGTGTTATTTGGACTAAGATGCACTTCTTTCCTAGTCTACTGCAATGAACTAATACAGTGTCTCCAGTCAACTAGTTCAAAAACATGAATGCAGAGTGATTTTTCAGCATGCTCCTTTAACACGGGCATGGTAATGGCATTTTTCAAATTCTGACTCAATATGTCCCAGACTTGCAAGGACATTCGAATTCAGAGATAATGGCACAGCTGGTAAAAAGTCACCCTGGT
>NW_018406281.1:0-286 GCF_002113885.1 Mizuhopecten yessoensis | reverse complement strand
AGAAAAAATGGAACAATACATCAGTTTAACAATTTTTTAATAGATTCATTGCCCTTTACAAAGACAATTGTAGGCTAGCTATTAATGTACATAAGTTTATACAAAATATGACTATGTTAAGTCAGTTATGTTCAAGTGTTTAACACTTATGAATGTGAGATTTGGTGTTATTTGGACTAAGATGCACTTCTTTCTTAGTCTACTGCAATGAACTAATACAGTGTCTCCAGTTAACTAGTAAAAAAACATGAATGCAGAGTGATTTTTCAGCATGCTCCTTTAACAC
>NW_018406280.1:1620-2351 GCF_002113885.1 Mizuhopecten yessoensis | reverse complement strand
ATACATATTTGTCTAATAGGGCACATCAAAGGGAAATGGACAAACAAAGAATTAACGAAATCAAGACATGCATTAACAATGATAATAAGAAATATAACTTAAATTGTATAACAATAATAGAGGGGAAAATAATTAATCAACGCTATTTCAATCTGCATCCCTAATACAATACATATAGTGTCATTGAATGTCAGGGGTCTTAGAGACAACTCGAAAAGATTCCGTGTATACGACTGGCTTAATACCCAGAAATGTGGCCTAGGGTTTCTGCAAGAAACCCATTGTACAGATGATCTAATGAACGTCTTTAACAACGAAACAACCACTTTTGCTTATGCTATATCAAGTTTTGGGGACAACAAAAGTAAAGGTGTATCAATTATATGGAATAAAACAAATTAAATATGGCTGTAAAGAAAGAAAAAGTTGATGAGGAAGGAAGATATGTTATGCTCGATATTGAAATTGAAAATGTCAAATTTACTTTGGTTAATATATACGCACCAAATTACGAACAAAATGTTAATGTATTTATTTTTTAAATATTCGCAAAGAACTAACTACATACAGAGACGGGTTTCTAATCATAGGAGGCAGTTTAATGAGGTACATGATAAAATAGATAGGAAAACAAGTGTACAAACTAGAGTTCTCAAAAGAACCTATGGAGTAGTAACAAATATAAGGGAAGTCACTTAAAAAATTGATATTTGGAGATTGCATAACAAAAA
>NW_018406280.1:0-285 GCF_002113885.1 Mizuhopecten yessoensis | reverse complement strand
TCGGCAAGGATGCCCTTTATCTTGTTTAATTGTTGTAATATCTGTGGAAATGTGAGCAATTAAAATACAAAAATATATAAACATGAAGGATCGATTAAACAGAAAAGACATAAAAAATGCACAATTAGCTGACGACACAACATTCTTTTTAAAGTATCCAGAAGTTCCTTTAGTGACTTAGTTAAAAGACGATTTCGGAAAACTTTCAGGTTTAAAATTAAAAAAAATGTAAAACAGAGTGCCTATTTTTAGGAAATAACAAAAACAAACGAAGAGATTATGAAG
>NW_018406279.1:13953-17185 GCF_002113885.1 Mizuhopecten yessoensis | reverse complement strand
GCATATTCCAAGATGGGTCTGACTAGGGACTTGTATGCCATGCCTGTGCTGTTTGGGTTGCTGATGTTAAGGTTCCTCTTCAGAAAGCTGATGGTGGTTTTAGCCTTTTTACATATATTAGAGATGTGAAGATTCAATTTCAGGTCTGTTGTAAATGCGACAACCAGGTACTTGGCAGATGTTACTTGCTCTAGAGTATGTCAATGAAGTTTATATTCTCTCTTGATGGTATTCTTTTTCTTGGATATAGTAATGACGTTACACTTGTCAGGGTGGAAATTTATCATCCAGGTGGTTTCCCATTGAGCTAGGCTGTCAAGATCTTCCTGGAGATGTTCACCGTCTGCCTGTGATGTTATCGTCAGGTACATGATAGTATCGTCTGCAAATAAGCGAACTTTGGATCTTATATTCTCCGGAAGGTCATTAATATAATAGAGGAACAGGCTGGGACCAAGAACCGAGCCTTGAGGGACTCCAGACTCGACGTCAACATACAACCCGTTTTCTGTTTCCTAAGAAGCTCTCTATCCATCTGTTTGTCTTGCCTTTGATTCCATAGTGATGTAACTTATGTTTCAAGAGACTGTGACTGACCTTATCAAAGGCTTTACTAAAGTCCATAATCAAACAGTCTGTTTGTTTACCTTCATCGATGTTTCTGGTAATACCATCTATGAACTCCACCAGTTGGGTGTCGCAGGATAGCCCTTTGCGAAATCCATGTTGCAGGTTGTATACTATACTGTTGCAATAAGCATGCTCCATGATGTGACTAGTTACTATGCGTTCCATGATCTTACAAACTACACATGTCAGTGAAACTGGTCTATAGTTGATGGCCTCAAATTTCTTTCCTTTCTTATATATCGGGCATACTAACGCAGTGCGCCATATAGATGGTACTACCCCTGTGTTGTATGATCGAGCTCTTAAATATGATGGTAAGTATTGGTACTATGTCTGAGGCAAGTTCCCCCAGGATGTTTCGTGTTTAGTGGTCTGGTCCAGCAGCTTTGTTTACCTTCAGGTTATGCAGAAGTTTATAGACTCCATTTTCGGTTATGTGTGTGTCATCAATAGATGGAAAGTCTCCCAACATTTTGCATCGATCTAATAATTCAGTTTGGTTGAGTGTTGTTCCAGACGAGAAAGCTTTCTTAAATTGGTTATTAAGAATGTTGGCTTTATCGACCGAGTTTGGGTGGAGCAGTGCTACATCTTTTAGAGGTGGTATGTTGTTTCCGTTCGAGCGTTTGTGTTTGATGTACGTCCAAAGTCTTTTCATACATCCATAGTTGTTGTTTTCACTCTGCTCTGTAGTCTTTGGTGTTTCTATATTATCTACATATTTCCAGTATGCTCTTAGTAGTTGTCTCTGTGTTTCCTGCTTAAGATCTTTATATTTGAGCTTATCTTCCTCACATCCTGATTTTTCTTTCATTTATACCATCTGTCGCTTTTGCGGATAAGGCTGTTCAGCTCCTTTGTAACCCATGGACAACCATCTTTCTTTCTACTAGTCTGGTGTGGAATATTACGCTCTATGCTGCTTTCAAGTTCTGTTTGGAAGTGTTGGTACATGTCTTCAGCTGNCCTTTGTAACCCATGGACAACCATCTTTCTTTCTACTAGTCTGGTGTGGAATATTACGCTCTATGCTGCTTTCAAGTTCTGTTTGGAAGTGTTGGTACATGTCTTCAGCTGAGCTGCCATTCTTGCTCATGTCATCAACAGTAATTTTAATATCCTTCAGGTCTGATGTTATATTGTCCCACCTCGCCTTTTTGTAGAGTGGAATCTTTCTAGGCTTTTTTAGATTTCTTGATGGTATGATATCCAACTCGCTGTTCACGATGCCGTGGTCAGACTATATCCCCGGTATGATCTCAACCCGGCGGAAGCAGGTAGGATCATTTGTGACGATGAGGTTTAGAGTATTCGGTCCTCGAGTTGGTTCTTCAACTATCTGCCTTAAGCCATTGTCATCTAGGATATCCAGGAACTTGTGGTGTATACTTGGATGTTGAGTATTGGGTTTTAAGATGTTTTCCTTCCAGTTCCAGCCTGGTAGATTAAAGGCACCTGCCCCTATTACTAGAACATTGCTAATCCTTGTCGTTCTTACTAAACTTACCCCTAGTTGGTGTATACTGTCCCCATTTGATGTTTTTGGATTGTAATAGCATGATAGGTATAAAAGTCTTATGTCCCGCAAGTTCGAGTTTGCAACAAACAATCTCATAATCGGTTTGTAATTCTGGGACTAGTGATGAAATGTATGTGTCCTTTACTGCTATGAGCACCCCTCCTCTATAAACGTCATATCCTGGTGGTAGTATTTGTGAGTTTTCTATACTACTGTCTATCCATGTTTCAGTACCGAAAATTATATCCGGTTTCGTGCTATCAACAAGGTTTTCAACTTGGTGTTGTTTTGTTTTCATGGACTGGAAATTTACGTTCAATATCCTTAAGTGTTGTTTTGCTTTCCTAGGATTATGTTTTTCTCTAATTGAAGTAGATGAGTGTTTTGGTAGGACATTTTCTGGCATTGTTGAACTCACCAGTGGGGTGTCTACTAGTGGACTGAAATGCTTATACTTGATGTTGTTGAGAAGCAGTATGTGGCATAATTTGGAGAATCAAATGCAAGACAGTCCCATGCTATACCAGAGTGGTCTACATGTTCCGCATACAAAGTGGATGACATAGACTGGCAATGAATTACACGTGTCGCACACTATACCTTTGTCATCCCATGTTACAGGCTTAGCACGTTCCTGCATGGATAGATAGACTCACTAGCGTTGTTCGTAGGTCCTGGATTTAAGTTATTGTCGTTTGCAACAATAATTAGGAGCATGGCTATATATGGGAGCACATCTCGCTTACCAGGAGTGTTTTGGATATGGAAACGTTGTTGGGTATATGCTAGCTTCATTTCACGTGTGTATTTTACATTAAATGAGAATATAACACACTCTCTTAAGTATTTTGGGTTGTTATAATTCTTTTGCCATATGCTGGTTTTTGGCAACGATGAGTTTACAAGTACAGTTTCTTTCATTGACACTTGATATACGATGAATACTGTGGCAATTAACATGTTCAAAAACGCCGCCATTTTGGATTTGCCGTCACAGCGACTAAGATGCAAGAAATGTCAAATGACCAGGTCTAATAGAATCGGTCTATGATGTCTTGCTACACCGCCTTACCAATATATCTT
>NW_018406279.1:10095-10730 GCF_002113885.1 Mizuhopecten yessoensis | reverse complement strand
CTGTAACTCTTCATTTCTGGAGGAAATAAAGGAAATAATAATTATTAAGATATAGCAAGTCGTTATTAAGTTAGAACAAATCAAGTCGTTATTACGAGAGAGTAAGTCCTTATTACGAGAGAGTAGTCGCTATTACGAGATAGTAAGCATTATTATGACATAACCTTTGAATTGTTTTTCAATAACCCGTACCGGCTTTCGCAGTTTGGACATATCCTCATTATCAAATGCTTTAGGGGGTGTGTGTGTGTGTGTGTGTGTGTATTATAATGAGCGACACTCCNAAATGCCCCCAACCATCACCGTCATTATAGCGTGGTATTATTTCCACGCTGACATTTACTTCTATTATGTCTATAATACCCCCTACAAAGCAGGATTGGTTCAAACAAACATACTGCAGTTAATTATCAGGTCCATGTATGATGATGTAAACATTTCGACCTTTGGTACGCGGTAACGTGAACTTGGCCTCCAGTAAACATCTGACCTTCAATTCTTTGAGTTATACAGTAACAGTTTGGAAAAAAAACTGAAAAAAAACCGTTGGTATTAACTCTCCATGTTTAAAGTTTGTCGCAAATCACCATTTGCAACTGAAAAATCGTTTGACCTTACATGATGTCATTGTTTTA
>NW_018406279.1:1396-1666 GCF_002113885.1 Mizuhopecten yessoensis | reverse complement strand
AAATGCTTTAAAAATACCTCGTTCTGACACAGTGTTACGACTACTTAACACATGACCAATAAGGTGTCGTCAACCTTATATAATACGCACCTTAATTCGATACCAAAATCGATAAAACGATGGGGGGCAAAATATGAATAAATTAACGATTCTCATGATGATCATTAAAAAAAACATACCAGGAGAATAAGATCATGTACTCTGGAAGGGTAAACCCCTTCCGCTTTATCGACGACCTCGCCTGCTATGCTAATCTAGGTAAACTCTAAG
>NW_018406279.1:0-285 GCF_002113885.1 Mizuhopecten yessoensis | reverse complement strand
CGGGTGTTATCTTGGACCAATCAAATAGCTAGTCGTGTGCCGTTTCAATGACGTGTTGGGTTAGGAGTTTCTCTGTGGCATCGATCCTGACTTGGTTATTGCTGATCTTATATAGGAGCCCTAGTCTCGCGTTTCTCCTCCTTTCCTAAAGTGATTCCCATTCCAGGTCTTTCATAATTTCTGTGACGGATGTTAGACTGTTATACGAATAGTGGTTGTTGGGTATCTGGCGGCCCGTCCTTGTACCATCTCTAATTTGTTGATGTTATTTCTCTGATGAGGGTC
>NW_018406278.1:1487-1989 GCF_002113885.1 Mizuhopecten yessoensis | reverse complement strand
CAACCCATAATATTATAGTAATATATATCCAATCGTATTCCTATAATGTTTGACTACTCAAATTAAGTCATGACAGAAACGCTAATGTTCGACTTGGTTAGGTGACTAATATAATGGTATTTTCAGGTGTATTATAGGGGGATTGTGTTTTAAAATGGTGTTTTATGTCCATTTGTGTTATTGTGCTGGTCAAATATGTCGATAAATTTGATGATTTCTTCACAAGTGTCACATTACTTCTGGTAAGAAGGACTAAAGATTTACTTAGACCAAATCAAGGTTATGATTTGTCATTTGTCGCGTATTTATCTATACATAAAAAACATCTATGTATCTCTAGTACAAATCCCGTAAAGTGATCTCAGTATTTTTGTACATGGATAATACATTCTATTTTAAACAATCACATTTGCCACGTGACAGAGTCGTTTTAGATAACAGACATATATAACAGGAGGCTGAAATACAGCTTATATTGCAGATATGTATGCGTATTATATTG
>NW_018406278.1:0-285 GCF_002113885.1 Mizuhopecten yessoensis | reverse complement strand
GCAAGTGACATCGTTTACCTTTTCAAGTCCGATCGGGGAATCGAACCCCGACCGCCTTGGTGAAAAGCGAGTGCGTTATCCACTGCGCCGGCCGACTACCCAGATTGAACGACAAGATAGATATGTACAGTGATATTTAAGAAGCTAAATTAAGAGGATAAACTGAAGGTGTATTAATGAGATGTGGATGTGAAAATGTCAATGGTAGTGAAAGGGATACGGGCATTGAAGTGCTCTATCCTGCTGCTTCCGGTAGGAGTGTGTGTATGTGGGAAGATTGAGTAT
>NW_018406277.1:249201-249909 GCF_002113885.1 Mizuhopecten yessoensis | reverse complement strand
CATACAGTATTTTCTCGACTGCTTCAGTTTATAATTGTTTTTTTTTTATAATTAAGCCACTTCCTCTAAGTTATTGTTGCTATCTTTTCATGTTATTTTGAATTCCTGCTATGTCCGTGTGAATTGACAATGTGGCATATTTAGGCTCGTCCAACGAACTTTCTAATCGGTTATCCAACATGGCCGCCTTGGCCTATACTCGATTGACATTTATGAGTGTACGCCGAGGTGATGCCAAGCGTAGTAAACAAAGGTATTATGGCAATGCGCATTCTTCCCAATTAATCACTTGCTACTGCAGGGGTATTTTGGGGTACTTCTGAAACGGTCCAAGTTACAATTATATCTTGTA
Organism: Mizuhopecten yessoensis; assembly: GCF_002113885.1. Taxonomy (NCBI): domain Eukaryota; kingdom Metazoa; phylum Mollusca; class Bivalvia; order Pectinida; family Pectinidae; genus Mizuhopecten; species Mizuhopecten yessoensis. Next base: position 249,557 of record NW_018406277.1, on the reverse strand, counting down.
TGTACCGACCTCATGTCCCGGCTTCTCNCTGGTGTGTTGACAATGTAATTTGTTTTCTTTTCTACTTCACGTCGTGCTTTTGTATTGATATTTATCGGGGTTCACTGAGGTCGACATGATAACATTTAGCTGTCGAATACACGCATGATTCACATGGCCTACGTTATTCGTGAATCAGTACTTGGACATGATGGTATGTGGTGGGACGTCTGCTTCACACGTTCAGATGAATGATTGCCTGTACGATTACATTACGTAGTCAACTATACGGAAGTTTAAGTCATATAGGCTCGTTCATTGAAGCCAAAATATCCTACACACCTTCCTTCAAATACCATGACTAGATTTTAAGCCGG
>NW_018406277.1:242352-248586 GCF_002113885.1 Mizuhopecten yessoensis | reverse complement strand
GGGGATGATCGACAGAATTAATGAAAGGAAGAGAAACGACTATTCTTGCCATAATGTCATGACCAGGGCAAATATAATTTTGATATAATTATTATTCTTATGAAAATAGCTGCAACTTGTAATTAACGATTGGTTTGTTATTTTAAGGAAAATTTCCAGATACCATTTATATACGTACATGTAGCCCCCGTTCTGTTATTTAAACAAAGCATTAAAGTACTGCACTTGTGCAAATGCACAGGACGAGGTGACGAAGCTGTTATCGTAAAGACGTTTTATATTTATTTAGTTTTTATTCATTTATTCATTCATTCGAATAGGATGTTACAAAACAAAAACAAAAATTGAGAATAAAGGGTTGGGCACAAAGGCGGAGACTCCAGACCTCCTCGAGTCTCAGTATGCACAGTTTCTTTGGCGGATGAGTAGCAGTCCCCCTAGTCCGGCCTCCCTGGGAATCCATGGGACTTAAGCTGATATATATTAACGTCATTTAAACGTTTTTATACGTACAGCAACATAAATTCCGCTTAGGATATTGTGTATTTTACAACTTCGTCCCATCGTGAGGTGCAATTTTAACAAATGACGATGTTTAAAATTATAATAAATACCTCGCGTAACGATTCAGAAGTTAGATAGCCGTTTTGAAGATCCAGTACTTACACATTTATAAATTTTGTGTATCTGTTCAAAAGATGAGCACAATACACACACATGTGATAGCACCTTTGTAACTATGTAATAGATACTGTAGGGCGAATAACGATACACCAAACAGATAGTGACGTAAATAGCAGTTCAACCGTATGACGGAGGGCTGTAGATATTACTGAATGTATTCTCAAAATACAAATAAAATGAATTAGAAAAAAAAAGCTATATAAATACAACCGAAGGAGTAGTTAAGAGACTTAGAAGCTCAGTTCAGTCCAGTTCTTCATTTCTTTTATCCTTTCGGTTCATCCGTCCATCAGAAGAGGACCAGTACCTTAAGATCCCTACTAGAGGACTTGGTATCTTACTACTACAATAAAACTACTACCAAATATTTTGACGCATTACAACTATTTTAAACATTGTATAAAAAATATTTAGGTGCCGCATTTCTTAACTTCTTAGTTAAACCAGTTAATTGGTTAAGACGTATAGTTGACAGTGTTAAATCTTTCCAATTTACCAGGAATGCGACTGTTCCATATTTCAGGTCTACTTAAAGTTACTGGTTATGTATACAAGAAGTCTGATTTAGAATTATCTACTTCCTAATCACTCGTCACAATTCGGCATATTCCGTAAAGTAAGGTATCGGATTCAGCCTATATTTGCCGATTGCTTCCTCATTCAAAATAGTTATTTCTTCTTACTGGTGAAGGAAGCTGTAACAAAAAGGGCCAATAATTAGGCAATCGATGAAAAAGAACATGCAGCATGTTTAAGCATGTTTAAGCATATTTAAGAGAGAACTGACATACACCTAACCTTTGTTCACTCTCTTTCATGTACCATTTTGAATAAATTTTGTTGACATGAAACAAGAGCAGCACTTTTATCAAAAAGTACAAGTGAGACCAAACCCCATAATTGAGTTTAGACTGTGTCTGGATTGACATTATAACTATGGAAAGTGAACTCCAAATTCAGAGTAATCAAACTGAAATCGTCAAATATATAATTTTGCTTCGATAGGGAAAGATTAAATATTATATATGTTCAGTAATCAAACCCGGATAGATTCTCTTGGATTTCAACAAATCGAAATTCAGTTTGGTATTTCTGAACATGGTGATTTATCAGTCAAAACAAGGCCAGACAAAACTTGTCCTGCTAAAATTAAAAAAAATATTGAAAAGCCATAATCTCTATTTCTGTTGGCAAAGTAGAAAGTTGACAATCAGGACTGCTCATATCGATATTGCCTTATATAATGAGATATTTATACGTCTATGAAGATATTATATACGTGTAAGTGGATTATGTCAGATGTAGCCGTAGAGATAACAAATATTAATGTATAAATGGGTGATCGGGTGGCGCAGTGGATAGCGCACTTGCCTCTCACCAAGGCGGCGGGGGTTCGATTCTCTCCGATCTGTCGTAAACACGTATGGGCTCGCCTGCTCGATCACGTGGGTTTTCTCCGGGTACTCCGGAAATACGGGCCATAAATAGTGATAAATATAAGTTGTAAAAACTTGTTTCATAATTGTTTAAAACAAGTTAGTTTATATATATATATCATCAAGTATTAATCATTCATTATTTTTTTAATTTATAAACACATCTGACATTACCCTTATCTATGTTACATTATATTATAAAAGAAGTTTTTAAAATCTGCATTTCGATTTTCAACATAGGTGTAGGCCGAAACAACATTGTGCGTTGACGTGCTAGTCGGTCTCGGTTTAAAAGAACTAGGAATCTACCAGGTCAGACTGCCGATATATATTAAGTTTTCAATGTATTGGCTATTCTGACAATCTCTCCTCAACCACGCCCCCAATATTAATTATACATAGCAGTCTGTGATTCAGTGGGTCTACCATAAAGTGTCTGTCTGTAAACAGGTAAAGTATCTGTCTGTAAACAGGTACAGTCTACTTCTTACAAAAAAAAAGAGATCATCAATGAGCCCTCTCCATATCAGAACTACACAATTATATTTATCTTGAGATACAGTTTAATGTAGGCCATGGCAAACAATTGAATACATACAATATGTTTTTATTAATCGTTTACACAACTGTAATCTACACTTGATAAACGTTTGCCTTATGATCGGCAACGATAATTCATATCTCAATGAATCTCAAGTTTTGCGTGAAAAGTTTATCTTTGAAACAACATCGCTTTACCCATCTTTAGCTGTCAATTACAATTTATCCAGGTATGTAGCAATACTCCGAATGAGCGTCTCGTCATTACTTATCGCATTAACTACGTTATGTTTGGCGTTACCCCATTCAATTGCATATTGTTATAAACACTCTAAAGAGTGCTAAGTTCCAATACAGCAGATGTCTTTAGTCAAGTACATTGGTCAATAAAACAGTCCTTTCACACACATGCATATGTCAGTGCAGCAGTCCTTTCGAATCATTACATGTGTCAATACAGTAGTTCTCATGAGACCAATGAACAGACCATTACAGTAGTCCCAGAGGGTTAAATGAAAAGACCAATACAGCGGTCCTCTTGGGACCAATGAACAGGCCATTACAGTAGTCACAGAGGGGTAAAGGAAAAGGCCAATATAGCGGTCCTCCTGGGACCAATGAACAGACCATTACAGTAGTCACACAGGGGTAAATGAAAAGGCCAATACAGCTGTCCTCCTTGGACCAATGCACAGATCATTACAGTAGTCACACAGGGGTAAATGAAAAGCCCAATACAGCAGTCCTCCTTGGACCAACGCACGGGCCATTACAGTAGTCACACAAGGGTAAATGAAAAGGCCAATACAGCGGCCCTCCTGGGACCAATGCACGGGCCATTACAGTAGTCACACAGGGGTAAATGAAAAGATCAATACAGCGGTCCTCCTGGGACTAATGAACAGGCCATTACAGTAGTCACACAGGGGCAAATGAAAAGGCCAATACAGCAGTCCTCCTGGGACCAATGCACGGGCCATTACAGTAGTCACACAGGGGCAAATGAAAAGGCCAATACAGCAGTCCTCCTGGGACCAATGCACGGGCCATTACAGTAGTCACACAGGGGCAAATGAAAAGGCCAATACAGCAGTCCTCCTGGGACCAATGCACGGGCCATTACAGTAGTCACACAGGGGTAAATGAAAAGGCCAATACAGCAGTCCTCCTTGGACCAACGCACGGGCCATTACAGTAGTCACACAAGGGTAAATGAAAAGGCCAATACAGCGGTCCTCCTGGGACCAATGCACGGGCCATTGCAGTAGTCACACAGGGGTAAATGAAAAGGCCAATACAGCAGTCCTCCTGGGACCAATGCACGGGCCATTACAGTAGTCACACATGCACGGGCCATTACAGTAGTCACACATGGGTAAATGGAAAGGCCAATACAGCGGTCCTCCTGGGACCAATGAACAGGCCATTACAGCAGGCCGACTACGACCAATGATAAGGTCAATACAGCAGGCCGACTAAGACCAATGATAAGGTCAATACAGCAGGCCGGTTGAGACCAATGATAAAGTCAATACAGCAGGCCGACTAAGACCAATGATAAGGTCAATACAGCAGGCCTACTGAGACCAATGATAAAGTCAATACAGCAGGCCTACTAAGACCAATGATAAGGTCAATACAGCAGGCCGATTGAGACTAATAAATAGGTCAATACAGCAGTCTGTCTATGACCAATGAATACGACAATCCTGCAGTCCGCCTGGGACGAATGAATTGGCCTATACAATAGTCCCCCGTGGACCAATGAAGGGGCCAACATAGTGGTATTCCAGGGGCAAATGAATAAGCAAATGCAACAGTTAGTCCTCCATAGAACAACGAATAGGCCGTTACATTAGTCCTCAAGGGGCAAATGAATAGGCCAATACGGCAGTTCTCCGGGGACCAATGAATAGGCCAATACAGCAGTCCTCCATACACCAATGGATAGGCCAATACAGCAATTCCCATACCAATATATAGGTAATCACAACAGTCCTCATGCAAATAAAACGACAAATACACGCAGTTTTAAAGCCGATAGATTACGGATATAGCAAGCACAGGGCAATTAAATTTGCCAATACAACAGTCTTCAGACCAATATATATGCCAGCAGAGGAAGAACGTTTATCGTCGAGTTGATGGACATTTCGTTACACATAGATTTTAGTATCAAAGAATGGATGTAGAGGCCTTATATCTTGTCGGAGGACGTCCACTTAAGGCAGAGGTGATAATGCCCCTAACTTGTCAAGCGGATGGATATTTCATATATAACCAGCGATAGCTTCTAAGTAGTAAACCTTGTAAACGTTAACCTATCCAAAACAAAACGAAGAACAACCTTANCACACAGGGGTAAATGAAAAGGCCAATACAGCAGTCCTCCTTGGACCAACGCACGGGCCATTACAGTAGTCACACAAGGGTAAATGAAAAGGCCAATACAGCGGTCCTCCTGGGACCAATGCACGGGCCATTGCAGTAGTCACACAGGGGTAAATGAAAAGGCCAATACAGCAGTCCTCCTGGGACCAATGCACGGGCCATTACAGTAGTCACACATGCACGGGCCATTACAGTAGTCACACATGGGTAAATGGAAAGGCCAATACAGCGGTCCTCCTGGGACCAATGAACAGGCCATTACAGCAGGCCGACTACGACCAATGATAAGGTCAATACAGCAGGCCGACTAAGACCAATGATAAGGTCAATACAGCAGGCCGGTTGAGACCAATGATAAAGTCAATACAGCAGGCCGACTAAGACCAATGATAAGGTCAATACAGCAGGCCTACTGAGACCAATGATAAAGTCAATACAGCAGGCCTACTAAGACCAATGATAAGGTCAATACAGCAGGCCGATTGAGACTAATAAATAGGTCAATACAGCAGTCTGTCTATGACCAATGAATACGACAATCCTGCAGTCCGCCTGGGACGAATGAATTGGCCTATACAATAGTCCCCCGTGGACCAATGAAGGGGCCAACATAGTGGTATTCCAGGGGCAAATGAATAAGCAAATGCAACAGTTAGTCCTCCATAGAACAACGAATAGGCCGTTACATAAGTCCTCAAGGGGCAAATGAATAGGCCAATACGGCAGTTCTCCGGGGACCAATGAATAGGCCAATACAGCAGTCCTCCATACACCAATGGATAGGCCAATACAGCAATTCCCATACCAATATATAGGTAATCACAACAGTCCTCATGCAAATAAAACGACAAATACACGCAGTTTTAAAGCCGATAGATTACGGATATAGCAAGCACAGGGCAATTAAATTTGCCAATACAACAGTCTTCAGACCAATATATATGCCAGCAGAGGAAGAACGTTTATCGTCGAGTTGATGGACATTTCGTTACACATAGATTTTAGTATCAAAGAATGGATGTAGAGGCCTTATATCTTGTCGGAGGACGTCCACTTAAGGCAGAGGTGATAATGCCCCTAACTTGTCAAGCGGATGGATATTTCATATATAACCAGCGATAGCTTCTAAGTAGTAAACCTTGTAAACGTTAACCTATCCAAAACAAAACGAAGAACAACCTTA
>NW_018406277.1:237834-241339 GCF_002113885.1 Mizuhopecten yessoensis | reverse complement strand
TATTTGAAGTTCAACACCAGTGACAACGGTCTCGATTCATAAATACATACCTTGCAAAGGCTACAAAATGACTTTTTTGTACGTTTAGTGGCATATGGGAGTGTCACAGCGCCAAGAAGTTGTCAACCGGAAGTTTACAAGCAAAACTGGTGACCAAAACAAAAACGCCCCCAGACATTTTTCCCCTGTGCAAATCAACACAAAGACATGTTAATATATCAAAAGTATACATTTTTAAAAAGTTTAATACCTGAACATTTCATTTATTTAAAAATCTGTCACCAGTTCCTTATAAAACTTCCTCATTGGCCCTGTAATTAGCCGGTACTGATTTTAGATAGGAACTACAAACATATGAAACACTTGTTGATTTAGTTGTGCGAGTCCTTAATACAGTTTAGAGAATACGTAAGGGTAGTTTTCCGTAATGAAAACGCTGCCTTTTGCAATTCATAAGATAAGCCAATCATTGTCCTTGTAACACTCACAAAGCACGATTTTGAATGACAAGCACAAGTGGCCGATTTCACGAGGTCCGTTCAGGATATTGAAAGTAAACTGTCGGCAACGGGAAACCTTTCATTGGGCTAATCCAACAGATTGAGAAGGCATGAAACAACTGTTTAGTTATCTGATCAACACAATATGATGCTTTATGTAGTTAATCGCTTACAACAACAAAACAGAAATGAAAATAAATAAATGAGTAATTTTCTTTTCAGAATAGTTCCGCATAGTAAATTTCTTCCAACCATTCTAGCTGCTGGAACCCTAGATCTAGGTCCAATCGAGTTTATTTCATTTGGTTTATTGAATTTGAATCTGAAATTTTACGTTATAGGACCATTATTTTGATTATTTCTCTCCTTTTTGGCGAAACTACAGACTATCGGGCTACAATGGTTGAAGGACGCCAAAGAAACAATACAAAACGTTAGAGAAAGGACACAACAGAAACCCCACGTAGTGTGATGGTGTGAACAAATCGTTAGAGAAAGGACACATCAGAAAGCCCACGTAGTGTAATGGTGTGAACAAATCCATCGATTTTATTTCTTGGTGTTACCTAAATATAAGTAGCCTGTCCCTAAATATCGACAGCGGGTTCAAACAAATAACCAGAAAGAAATGACATGAACAATATTTCTATCCAAAAATATCAAGCTCAATAAAAGCTACTTTGTACACTTACTTTAAACAGGTATTAACAGTGTTATATTGACATTTGCATGGCATTGTCACTATATAGCCTCTTTGAAAGTTGTGTCGTTGATGTAACTTTAATTACCATGCAGCACGAGACACAATTCTTAGCGTATTAATACAAGACTGACCGGAACTACAATATGCTATGTAAATAAACACGACGGCTGTTGAAATATCGCTTGGCATTGTGAGACTTGACAATGTATGTGCAAAAGAAAATAGAAAATATAAAAAAAAAACCACTTTTATTACAACAAAAACAAGACCAAGGTCTGCAAAATCGTACAAAATGCACATCGGTTGAAATCACCAATACCGGCAATGGAAACAAATTTAACACTCATGCAATTTATCAGAAATATCGTCTGTTACGCTGCACTGATCAACAAGGGCTCGTTACAAATGTCTGAAATACACATATTCTATAGACCCACTGACACATGTTACAGACCTACTGATATGAGTCACAGCACACATAAACATTTCCGACATTTGTAACGAACCCCTGTGCTCCGTCGCAAGATCACTCGCTTCAAACGCAATCAGTTTCACGGGTCTCACAGCCACGGTTTCCTCAGTTTCTGACGACATGTAAAATAACGAGGTTGTTGTAGAATCTACCGACTGTTGTCAGATTCCCATACTGTAGAAACAACAAATAAATTCACGTCTGGATTCTTCACAAATCGAACTTTTCTCTTTGCTCATTTAACTTCCAAAAATAACTCCCTCGTGGAGGGTAAGGTCGGATTTACGGTGTTCACTGTATTTATCCATGCGCGAAATTTGTTCCGAGGAAAAATTGAAACAATTTCAAATCTATCTTTCAGCACAGAGTTCTATTGATAAACCTAAATCACACTATAGACATATTATACGCAATTTTGTTTGTTAAAATTTCAAAGTACTGCTTTGTTTGCCAATCAGCACGCGACAACACGCTGTTCCAACCATTGAACGAATTTGTGTGGACTTTCGATAAGGCGGGAATTTTAAATATGAATTGTAAGTTAAAAATGAACATAAGAGTCAGAGGAAACGTAAATATCAGTATTAAACTGTTTTTGTATGATGTTTATGATCTATTTGAATGACTCATCTTTGCAGGCAAACAATATAATGCGCGCTAGTGCATTATGTTTTGTTTGCTTGCAAAGATGTGTCATTCAAATAGATAATAAATACCATACAAAAACAGTTCAATGCATAAATGAATCCCAAACAGAGTGGTCAGTTTATATAATTGCCTCTTCTTGGATGCTGAGGTAGCCTAGCAATTCACGAAAGGGTTGATCTGTACTTCCCCAAATCGCAATGAAGTATTTACACTTCGACCTTTTCTTTGTTTGACAGGCCTGCTATAAGGTTTATTGTCTATCGTCCGCTGTTCTTTAGCGATCCGGCGTAGACGTATGATAACGGGAGTGCTGATCAAGAGGTCGTCAGATTCATCTTCGTCTTTGTAATCCAGTCCAAAACTGGCGGCCTTCTCGAAATACCTGTCCGCGCCAACGGGACCTCCGACACAATCGTAACTGTAGGCCGGCAATACTTGCACGTGTTCATCACATAGCTCAGGGAACCGTGGAGCTTTTGATTTGGTCCAAACATCAAACCGCTTCAAGCTTTCATTGCCGTATCATGATAGGACGGATGGCTACCGGGTTGATTCGTGTTTAGGACGATCAATGTTTGTATGATTTTGAAAAACAAGAAAGCTGTTCTCGGTACACGACAGTCGACGATGACCTGCTGGAAACACAAGTCCATGGTGAGACGATTGTGGAAATATATGGAGGAGTAAATACCTCCCTGGTACAACATCACTTTTCTCGACGACGTATGCGAAAGGATTTGAGCGGCAAAATGTTCAATGATCAATTGATGTTTGTTTGTCGTCGACAAAAGATTGACAGATATTCTACATGTACACGTAGGGGTTTTGCCATACAGTTTATTTTGCGTGATGGCTAATATGACTTACTAAGTGTTAGTGTATGGAGACAGTTAAAGTGGGAAAGAGAGCATACATACATTTATATGCTTTTGTTTGTTTGTTTGTTTGATTTTGTTTAACGTCCTATTAACAGCTAAGGTCATTTAAGGACGGCCTCCCCTGTGTGCAAGATGCATGCGTGTAGTGTATGTGTGTGTGTTTTGGGAGGCTGCGATATGTTCGTGTTTGTCTCTTTTTGATAGCGCGGAACTGATGCCGGCTTTATAGTGCTACCTCACTGAAACATACTGCCGAAGACACCCAGCAGGACGCCCCACCCGGTCACATTATACTGACAACGGG
>NW_018406277.1:149641-237563 GCF_002113885.1 Mizuhopecten yessoensis | reverse complement strand
ATGTAATAAATAAATTCACAAACGTTTCCTTTTTTATTCGCGTGTAGTTTGTCATTGCATATATGCACTTTATGTAAACATTTGAAAAGGGATATTCGTCTCGTGAATATTCCTTTTTACAGAAAGGTTTGTCCCATTGTTGAGGGAAGGTGTTTAGCCCCGTACCACCTGTACCGGTCACATTCCGGTACTAAATTCAATATATATTTATATATATCTACTTTATGTTTATGACTATTTTCATTGTTGACATTTACTTGTGAATTCATGACGGGAGAAGGCTGTGATAAATTGTAAAAACTTGTGCCCCATCCGGATCCCTTGTTAAATTTTATTGGCAACACATTTATGTTTAAACTCTGAATATTTGCAAATGTGCAATTAACTTCTTATGATGAATAATTACTGTTCAATAAATTTGAATACGGACTTGGAAACCAAATTACTTGGTTTCATAGTGCGGTAGGAAGTTGGGTGCGTTGCCTTTCGGCCCATCTCTGGGGGCCCCTTTGGAAACCGTCTATAGTCAGGTGACGTTATCGGCGCTATTTTTAGCAGGGCTTTCCCGAACAATTCAATTGGTCAAACTATGGAGATAGCGAGGTAACATAAGTGGAAGTGCATACAATACATACATTCATTTAACAAAAATGGCTCTTCACGTGATGTCCCTTCAACGGCCAGCTGAGCGACCGATTCCAAAATAAATCTGGTCTCTTACTATCGGAAATGTCGTCACATGAACTCTTCTCCTTGTATATAAATGATTTTGATTAATGATAATTGTCTCACTATTGATTTACAAATGCTTAATCTTTCCTTTTAATGATGATATGGTTTTGTTTGCAAATACTCATGAAGGTTTGCAAAGTATGTTAGACTCCCTACAGGAATACAGCAGAACTTGGAATTTGAAAGTTCATGTTGATAAAACTAAAATCGTTGTTTTTAGAAACGGGGGCAATATAAGAAATAATGAATCCTGGATATATAATAACCATACTGTAGAAATTGTTGATAGTTTCAAGTACTTAGGGATGTTGTTAGAAAATTAATAGTGTTTAAATATTGGTTGAAATTAAAGCAGACGGATAATTTGATTTTGAAAACATATTACGATGAGTGTGTGAGTGAGATTGAGTTGTGGGTAAGAAATATTAAGGCTGAGTTAGCAACCTTAGGACTTAATTACATGTTTGACTTTTCATTCCCATTTAATTTTCTTTTAAAATAATAGAACAGAGACTGATAGGTACTTCCAAACAAAGCATATTGTCAAAAGTAACGGCTTCTCCTAAAGGGTTTTATATCAACACTTAAAATTTTATTCAATTTTATATAAGTAAACCTATTGAAAACAAATACCAACAAATGTTAACTTAATTAAGGTTATCGTCTCATAAATTAAATATAGAAATTGGAAGACATCTTAACGTCACACACAGAAACAGGATTTGAAACAAATGTAATTTGAGAGATATAGATGACGAGTTTCATTTTATTTTGATTTGTCCATTTTATAGCGATCTCAGGCACAGATTAATCAATTATTACAGAAAACCCTCGATTTTTAAATTAATACAACTACTGAGAGCTATCCAATTAAGGAAAATATTTATATTTAGCATTTAAGAGGCGTTAACTTTTTTTTTAAATGGTAATTTTTCAACAGTTCATGTTTTCATATGTTGTTGACTTAGAATGTATGATCATGTAACAACCTTTTCTCTGTAAAGAATTAATTTTCGACTTCAGATAGAATCGGAAACATTTGTTTACGTTGTAAAACTGACGCGTGTTGCCGATAACTACGGCATCTGTTTCGGACAAAAATGAAATGATTAAAGAAAAGTTAGCTCAACATAAAAAGGGTCCATTGACAAGAATGCTTTTAATCTATGAAAAGTATTGAAAAATATAATTATCAAGTAGCTTAACACGTCCCATATCTGACACATATTCTACATGTACACGTAGTGGTTTTTGCCATACAGTTTAGTGTGTGTGATGGCTAATATGACTTACTAAGTGTTAGCGTATGGAGACAGTGAAAGTGGGAAAGAAAGTATACAAACATTTATATGCATGGTATAGAAAAAGAAATTGGCCAAAGATATTGAGTTGTACAATGTAATAAAAAAAATCACAAACGTTTCTCTTTTTGATACGCGTGTAGTTTGTCATTGCAAATATGCACTTTATGAAAACATTTGAAAAGGGATATTCGTCTCGTGAATATTCCTTTTTACAGAACGGTTTGTCCAATGGTTGAAGAAAGGTGTTTAGATGTCACATTTCGGTACTAAATTCAATATATATCTATATATATATATATATACTTTATGTGTATGCCTATTATCATTGTTGACATTTAAAGGGGCTGGTCGGGGAAAAAATGTCATATTTGCTAAAATGGCATACACATGTTTAAAATACCTTCTTATGAAATATACCGATTCAAATTTTGCTGAAGTTCACTCCCTAAGAGAAAAAAATATAATTATATTAAAGAAATCCTTTAAAGGCCAAATGTAAACATCGCGGCGAAAGAAAATGATGCATGCAAAAGTCATGACAGGCACGAGGTATCAATACCGTTATATATAACAACAAAAAAAGGTAGGAAAACTACACTTGCATCATACATGACCTTTGAAAACAATTATTTACGTATAGTATTGCTGTCTTGTCCGCTAGTTGAGTCCGACATGGCTGATAGACGGCGTGTTATTTTTGTTATCTTCACTGCCTCACTTTCGAAACAACCACGTCACATATATAAATAGATCTGCGCTAAATTTACACGGGGCTTCCCCGATATTTCAGTGGTCAAAACTGGACATTGCAAGCAGATATCGACCATCATATTGTCGTGGTATAACTTTTGAAAGGCCAGAGAACGCTTTTAGACCCATTTATTTTGTATTTTTTTCCCCGACCAGCCCCATTAATTGTAAATGTATGACAGGAGAAGGCTGTGATAAATTGTTAAAACGTGTGCCCCATCCCTTGTTCAATTTTATTGGTAACAAATATGTTTAAAGCTAAATAAATTTAAATTCTGAATATTGGCAAGTGTGCAATTAACTACTGATGATGAATAACTGCTGTTCAAAAAGTTTTAATACGGACTTCGAAATCATTTTACTTGGTTTCTTAGTGCTGTAAGAAGTTGCAGTTGCCTGACGCCCCTCTCTGGGGGCCCCTTTGGAAACCGTTTACTGCCGAGTCAGGTGACGTTATAGGCGCTATTTTTAGCAGGGCTTTCCCGAACAATTCAAGTGGTCAAACTGGACATTTGGAACGGACTATGAATATGGGGATAGCGAGGTAACATAAGTGGAAGTGCATACAATACATACATTCATTAAAAAAAATATGGCTCTTCACGTGATGTCCCTTTAAGTACAATCTGTTTCAGGTCACAGAGTGAGATTGGGTTTATTTTCCACAGAACAGACGTTAACATTGACCGTTTTTGACATCCAGTTCGATTTCCGTAATTTCTTGGTTTGTTTAAGTACAAACATGCCACGTTTATTGGTTCTGCCCCGTCATTTCCCCGAATAGACACACCAATACATTTAAAAAAAAAACTGAATTTCAGGGAGCGTTCTTGTATACAGTTACAACGACCGTCACTCCTCGAGAGTATCAACCTCTTGACCTGGTTATATACTTGAGAATCCTGACTTATGGGCTGATTCCACAATGCCCGTTCAGTGGTGGCAATAGTCAAGTGACATATATCGTGTGTGATGACAGTGTTCTGGTATGTGATGTTTCACACCAGGTCAACATAACTGAGAATACTTTACTTCGGGCTGTATACGACAAACGTAAGTTAGTCGCTTCTGACCGTACTCGAACCGCCGCGTTGTCTGACTTCTTAAAACTTTATTACAAGAAACATTGCTTCTGGACAAAACTGGAATATCTCACATCAGGAAATACTCGGAACACCTTGCTATTGTGGCTTACAAACATACTCGGAACATTTCACTCGACCGTATATACCGTCCAAACTAGCATTGAACACTTCGCTATACTGCTTTAATAACGAACGAAGCTACCGTTTAAATACGTGGAATGTGCATGTAAGATGTGTCGGACACAGGCGGGACATCTCGCCGAATCTTCCGAGCATGATCTGAACACCTGTTAATGACGTTTCAACATATGCGGAAATCTTTAATAGACAAACATTCAACCTAAGCACACTCAACATTCCAAGCGTGACATGAAGAAATATGAGCCTGCACGAAACGTCCTCACCGTAGTGTTTGCACTTTCTTGGAAAGCTTCGCCTGTCGTCTAAGAATAGGAAGATCACATCTTTCTACCTTCTGATCATGCTCAGAACTTCTTGCTGTACCACCTGACTATTCCTGGAAAATCACTTTGTTGATCACTTCGCTGAACATTATGAACACGGACAGAACACCTTATCCCGTCTGAAAATGCTACTTGATATTCCATCAGCATACCTCTATACCGCTTCAACATTCAAGCCACACCTCGTTTTTGCTATTTTGATATATTTTTCGATGTTTACGTGAAACGCAGCCGTTCCTAAAAACAGTGAACATTTACACGTATAAACGCAAGGTTTATATTGTCTGTCCAATCTTTTTACTTGTTATGTCGTAAAAAATACAGACATATTGTATCATTCCCATTGGGAGAGATAATGTCTGGCCAGACCAATCTTTCGCTTATGGGAAACTATAAATTATTTGACAGGTATAATGACACCTTTTGTTGTAGACCCATCCTTTTAGTTGACTTTATTTACAGGGACTTGTACCAGGTCAGACGTTAATTGAAAGCGTTCATTTCTGTATTTAAATGATGATTGCAGAGGGCGCTCGACCACACAGACGTATGATTACATCAATAGAAGTAATACAATCAATCCTAATTTCAGATACGAGTATGTGACCTCACTGATTATGTTTGCTGGGGCATACATTTTCTTATGCAGGTTTCGGAATATGGCAGATTAAAAACAGCGGCAATCTTCGATGTATGTATATGCATTTTATTTTCTAGATTCCCATGTTAACAACGTTTAAATTCGAAAATCATTTTTGTTGCACTTTAGTCAGTACAGATCCAATTCATTATCATGTGTCCAAATATGGATGTAAATCATTGTTATTATATGTAAATTGTTCGTACATTGGAATTTATTTTACTGTTTTTGAAAATCTTTCAGTCGAACGGCAATTTCAGTGTAGACTATGTCATGGTCAGATTTGCCTTTAGGTGGTGTGGTTTCAGTCTTGTTAATGATTAATGGTCCGTTTGTAAGTGTCAGGTCGAGTTTGTGGTCTCCTGTGGTGGGCTTTGTCGTTATTTATGTGAGGGAGTTGTCGTCTAAGATGTCCAGAAGGTGCTGGTGAAGCTTTTGCTCTTTTCCCAGTCTATGTGTGGTAAGTTGAAATTGACACTTATGTATGTTATTGTGTTGTTGTTTTGACCTAGTCTGTTCATAGAGATTTCTAGTTGTTCTAGCGAGTGTCCTTTGTTTCCCCAAATTGATTCACTGTCTATTTCTAATTCTTTTATCTATTCTGTATGGTATTTGTTGGTGAGTACAAGTAGTACACCTCCGTGGCTTTGGCCATGCTTATTTGGGGTGCGGTCTTTTCGGTAGACAGTGTACTCGGTGACTGGGAAGTATTCATATGAGGAGATTGTGTTATTGAGCCATGTTTCTGTTCCTATTATGATGTTTGATTTGAGTGAGTGTATTATTTGGTCGAGGTCAGATTTTTTGTTGGAAATGGATTGTAAGTTAATGGTGGCTATGCGTATTGGCTTAGTAATTTGTTGTCGCTAGTGGCAGTCTTGTTGTTTTGTTTTATTGGTGATGAGGATGCAGTGGGTGGGCCTGGGCTGGTGGGGTCGTCGTGTAAGCTTGAGTTTGTGCTAGCGTTGTAAAAACGTGAAAATATGTTTGATGTGTCAATGCCTGTGTTGTTAAATAGTGTTGTGGAGAAGTTTGGAAGCCCGCAGTTAAGACAGTCACAAGATACCCCGCTATGGTCTATGGTCGTAGTATTTGAGGGATGATTTATTCATTCCCTGGCAGTCCGCATGGAATCAGGTGTCACACGTATCGCAACATATGGCATTTGATTTCCATGTGACTGTCTTGCAACAGGTGCCACAGGGGTATCTAGGGGCTCTCGGACCAGGGTTTGGTTCTGTTTCTGACGATATGGAAAGTAGGAGGATTAAAAAGTATGTGCAGCTGGGTTTGATTGTCATGTGTTTTAGTCTTGGCAGAAGGGATGGGTATAATGCCAGGTAGTGTGGTTGTGTGTGTGTTTGTGTAACGGCGTGGGTGGGAGATAGGCCTAATGAATGTTCGATGTATGTTTTGTTTGTGGTCCAGAAGGATAGGAGGGCTTTGGCTAAAATAAATGGTGTGCACTACATTGTGTGTCGTGTTTGTGTCTTACCTGTGCTAAAGAAATCTTGTAGGCAGGAGATGGAACGGAAGCTTCGGGTTTGTTAACAAAAAAAACGGAAGTTGATAAGAATGGGTATGAAAGATGGCGGGAATTCAATTTGGGTTCGGGGCCTAGAGAAAATATGGGAATATAGTATCTAGATAATAAGTGAAGCGAATCTTAACGAAAAATTGAAGAATTATATGTAATAAGTATAGGAGGGAAGTGTGAATAGTTATGAGGGGTAGAACTGGAAGAGAATTTAGGGGAAGTTACCGTACTCGAAGGAAGGATGTTACGTGGTCACCCATGTGCATACTTTCGGTGATGCGCACAACAACGGCAATTGGTTATCAAAGTTCACATTACGAGTCAGATATCTGCATACGACAGACAGCAGACTTCCTCCTGTTGCTCGCGAGACGAAACCAATGATGAACGAACGTGTCCAGGATACCTCATACCAACAGAACCTTTTTTCAGTGTCGGCGAGTCGGATACTGCCGTAAGTCGCCATTGTCAGACTGATGGATGCTGTAACGGGAGCAATTTCAGATGGTGCACACCGACCCATATATGACAGCTTTACAGACATATACATCATGTACTCCCAAGTTCGTTCTTATTTATATAAATTTTCATATCATAACTGCGTGTAAGGCATCGCATAAAACCCGGAATAAGATGATGGATGGAAGCTACTCCAGACACGGATGTAATACATTTCAAGTTAGACATTAATACAACCGCCCAAGATAACAAGAAAATGCAGCAAAGCTGCTGGACACCAAATCCTTTTTTTATGAAATGACTTACTGACAGTTTAACAACCTCGAGGGTAATTTATTTAATTAGAATTATTTTAGCACTATTGTTAATCAATATTTGTCACACAGCACGCAAATGTACATTTTTAAACGCATTTTAAATGTCAACGATTAGGTTATAAGGTCTTCTTCGGAGAAATAGAAGCAGCGATTATTACAAATATTTTAATTGACAATGTACCTCTGGATAAAATATCAGTCGTCTTCTGGGTTAAAGCGTCAATTGTAGCCGCCCATCCCCCTCCTCCTTGAATAACGGTTATTACAATGTACTTCTCGAGACTGTTACGAAGATACATTTTGCCACAAAGCTGTTTTTAAGTTGTTACAGTGTATCACATATTCATTTAATACAAGTGAAATGAATAATTGGTATTAAACGGGAAAACCATGAAATTTTCTATTTCTTACACTTTTTCACGTCACGCCACGCAAATATTGCTACATCAGAAAAGCGCGGGAATGTGTAGCGTATTTTTTGACGCCAATTTGTTATGACGTCACGCTTGACAACAATACAGAGCGCCATTTTCAATTGGTTTTTACTGCAATTTTGCCATTTGTTGCTTTTATCTGGTAAGATATCCTGACAAAAAATAAAAATAATAGTGTAACTATTTAAAAATAATAATGTATGCTGCCTAGGTGGAACACACAACCACTTATTCTGCCGTCACTTCATCTAAACTTGAAACTGAAAATCTACGCAAAGAATAGAATGTACAGTTAAGATTTGACAACGAGTGACTAAGAGTGACGTCTTCGCATGTGAAGATAAAATATTGAGTATATCTTCACTGCATTATCATATGTTTTTATAAAATGGAGAATTCATGATATTTCAGTAATAAACTTTAAAAAGTAAAGACATCGTATGGTTTGCTGTCATAATTTTGAAGACAGTATGCGGCCTTAATTTCCCAGAAGGCTTTCACGTATGGGGAAGCACCGGAAGTGGACAAAGTGTTTACAGATCAAACCCCAGCGGTTCTTCGCGCCGCTTCGGACTTTATAAATTACAGATCAAACCCTGGCGGCTCTTCGCGCCGCTTCGGGCTTTGAAAAATATGTTTTAAAAATTGTCAAGGACAAACGACTTTCCTCGTGACCTTATCTTTATGCCCTATAGATACACTACATTTATGAACTATCTATTCATACAAACATACATATAGACATGGCTTTCACAGTTACTTCCCTTGCTATCGCCATCAATTCCAACAATATCCAAAAGAACATTTGAAAACTGACTTTGAATTAAATCAACGAAACTGATTAACAGCATAATGATGTCATCAAAGGTTACTCATGAATCATGCAAAACATACCTTTCACTATTGTATTAATACAAACTATAAAAGGAAATTAGATGGACTCAATGAAGCTCAATTCAAATATTTTTTTTTTTTTTTTTTTACTCCTNGTCATGACAGGCACGAGGTATCAATACCGTTATATATAACAACAACATATAGGTAGGAAAACTACACTTGCATCATACATGACCTTTGAAAACAATTATTTACGTATAGTATTGCTGTCTTGTCCGCTAGTTGAGTCCGACATGGCTGATAGACGGCCAATCTCATTAAAATCAGATGTTAATAAAAATACCCGACCAGCTTAAGGACGCATCATGTTTCGGTGGTGAAGGAAACCCGGAGTACCCGGTGGAAAACCACCGACTTGCCCTACGCAGGCTTCAAACCTGCAGCCCAGTGGTTGAGGGCTAGAGATCATAGACGGACAGACGCCTTAACCAATCGGTCACCGCGGCCCCTCCCTCAACGTAAAGTCTAATAATACCATCGGAAATAAATGATCACTTGATGGTGAACTGTATAAACGTTTTTCATAAAATGTACGAAACTAGTTCTCATTAACTGTGTGTTGTAACCACTTGTCTTGAGCAGTATGAAAATAACACAATAATGACTCGTTAAACGTACATTTTGTATGTACTCAATTCTCATAAACTGTGTATAAACATTTATTCGTTAACTGCGAGTTACAACTTTTCGAAAAACTGTCTGTAACAACTTTCCATGAACTTTATGTAACAGCTTTTCGAGAACCGTATGTAACCACGTCTCATGAAATGTATGTACGTGTAATAACTTTTTCTTAAACTGTGTGGAATCAGTTCTCGTTAACTTTGTGTAACCATCTCGTGAACTAGATGTACATACCATTATTACCACATCTCAAACACACTACCGAATATGTATGCATAGCAGGTCAGGTATATTACTATACAGTTGTCCCTGCAGGTAGGGCGTAAGAATTTGACTAAATTTGGAATCTAATCTTTTCTCTTCTTTCTGAACAACTTTCTTCTTCCTAATGTCTCCCTTGACAATGCCTCACTTTTGGTCTTTTGTTGAGCGTTCGCCCCTATGAGGAAGGCTTTGGGTTCTGTCCCCTGGTCGAGACATACCAGAAGTCTGTGCGACTGTATCGCCTGTTGTTAGTATAATGTGACCGGGTGGGGTGTCCCGCTGGGTGTCTTCGGCAGTATGTTTCAGTGAGGTAGAACTATAAAGTCACCTCAGTTCCGCGCTATCAAAAGGAGACAAACACGAACATATCGCACCTCCCAAAACACACAAGCATACACTACACGCATGCATCTTGCAAACAGGGGAGACCGTCCTTAAATGACCGAAGCTGACGTTATACATACAGTATATGAAGTATAAATTGTAGTAGAACTGTGGTGTTTGTTGACGTTCTGTAAGCGTGCGAATGACTGTGAGTGAAGCATGTGAGTGACCTCGAATTGTTCATGCATGTGTTTTGTTCCAAGATAAGGGGTGCCCAAGCTGAGATGGCTGTCCAGTGTTCTATATTTGTGGAGCGTATGTGTGCCGACTGTACTGGTACGAATACAACAATGGCGTCACGAGCATTCCCGAGTCTGTTCGCGGAGGTCATGGATACGCTAGAATCCGAGGAGAATTTCTAGTGGGATTAATACAAGAGACGTAGAATCCCGGGTAGAGGGTGCGCGCCATCTTTGATTGTCTTTTGTGTGATACACGTGTTTTGTGTTTCACGTTGTCCCAATGTTTATGTTTTGTGTTTAGAGTTGTATCCTGGGTAGAGGGAGCAATTTATTCACAAATTCATTCGATAGTTGACCCGTGTAGAAGGCCAACTACTGTCTGATACCCTTGCGTGTTTTTAAATAATAAAACAAAAACCAAAAACGAAACAAACGGAAACGGAACGGTTATCTTAGGACAATAAAAAAATAAAATATTTAGACAACATTTTATTCGTGGTCACGTTGGTTAGGTGCTCTGGTGGCGCTGTACCAATGGTAACTGATGTTTGATTAATTTAGTTTCAAGTGTATTCAGTGAGGTAGGTGTTCTGTTGACGCCAGGCTGCTCTGAATATCTATATATATATTTATTAATTTTTTTTTGCTCGCTGTGGTAGGTGTTCTGTTTGACGCTAACCCTCGAGTATTATTTATATTAAAACCACAGCTAGGGTGTCGGTTGTTTTTCTCTTACTGTTCTAATATGCAGTGTGGTGGGTGGTAATTACCGCTACCCCTGTTTAATAGAAATAAATTTTGTAAAAGGATTTGGGTATATTTTTTTTTTTTTTTTCTCTTGTTGTTTCTGTGTTAACAGATCTAGATGAACAAGCGGTATGCAGGGGTACTGATCGCAGATTCAAGAGCAAATAATTTTCAAAGATTTGGTCATCCAGAGGATTTCAACATCAAATTTATAATTCAGAGAGGCGCACAAATTCAGGACCTGGTGGCATTATCAATTCCAATCGTTCGGACATTTGAACCATCAAAAACTTTAATAATAAAAGTTGCTGCTGGCATTAATGATTTGTTAAAATTGGAACGGGAGCCAGATGGGAAAATTCTAGTACCGTCAGACAGGTCACCGGACAATATTATTGAAGAACTTTCAGAATTTAGAACACGTGTACAGGTAGTTAGACCATCAAGCCGAGTTAGTTTCATCACCATCCCTCCTGCTTCGTTAAAAGACTTTCAACTTAATAAATCCTCCAAACCAATTAACCAAAATCTGGTAACAAAATTACAAGAACAACACAATAAAACTGTGTTGGAGGTAAATTCTAGAATTCACCATTTAAATAACCAGACAGTGCCAACGGGTTGGACAGTTAAGTGGGCAGATACCATTGTTCACAAACACAAGAAAAGGAGAGGCCGTGCACGGAAAGTGATTACCGCTTACCGGTATTCCTTTGAACAGTATTACGATGGCTTACATGCCAAATCTGATGTAAAGAAAGAGTGGTACAAACAGGTGGTTTCTGGAATTCGAGGGGATATTACCAAATTGGAAAAACCAGGAAGTGAGATTCGAATTGTCACCACAGAATCTTCAGAAGAGGACACTCCGGTAGACACTGACGATAAAAGTTGGAAGAGACTTAAACGGTAATTGTAATACGGCAGCGGGTTGGTGATCTGTTGTCGCCTTATCCCCTGCACCGTAGAACTCTTAAACGATAAGTTGAGGTTGTGGGTTGGTGATCTGTTGTCGCCTTATCCCCTGCCACAATGACTCGTATAAATTACTGTGAGAGACAAGACCTACTACTATTGCCGGGTATTGGAGAGCGTCTGGCGGACAAAATTCTACAAGTCCGTGAAGTAATGGGGGACATTACTAAAGAGGTTCTGTTGGCCATTCCATACCTGAGGCCCACAGAGACCATGTTAAACCAAATAGACTTTACACCGCGATATGAACGGTTTACTGACATGGGTGAGAACTTGACGGGTGAGCATCACACCTACAAAATGGACCCACCACCAAAGGTTCAACATCCTTCACCACCACGACTACAAGTTCAAAATCCAGGACCGTATTTTGACAATTATGGGTATCCTGGCAGCCGCCAGAGAGAACATCGACAGCAGTACCAGTACACTAATTACCGAGACCCATACGAACAGGAATACCACGGTCAGCCCCGTCAACCACAGTTCAACTTTCCACCTCCAAGGTACAATCCGGGGAATCCGCCGCCAAGACGTGGACGGGTGGTAGCTCCCAAGACGTTACGCTATGATGGAAACTCCGATTGGAAAGCTTTTTGCACAAAGTTTACTAGATTCACTGAGGCGGAGAATCTTACTGCTCGTGAATGTCGGGATAACCTTTGCTGGATACTGGAGGGCAAAGCTAGTGAGTTTTTCACTATGCTCTTGGATCGTGATTCAACGATGGAATTTTTCGATATCATGTCAAAAATGGAACGCCGTTTTGGATTCAAGGAGCTGGCCGAGACTACCCAAGCACGCCTTCGTAACGCCCGACAGTACCCTGACGAGAAGCTAGCAGATTGGGCTGATCGGGTGTTATCTTTAGCTACCAGAGCCTATCAGGATCTGCCCGATGAGTTTATGTATAAACAAGCGATCTCCACAATTTGCCAGGGAGCAGCAGATAAAGAAGCAGGCCAATATGTTTCTAACCTAAGATTGGGATCTATTGAGGAAGTGGTGGACAAGATGAGACTTTTTCAACATACAAGAAAGTCTATCTATGGTCGCGACCGTCCTAGACCTTCGCCTGTCGAAGAACTAATCATACAAGAGGAAGAAGGTACTAGTGTCAGCAGGACATTCCAGCGTAGAGTCCCAAATTCTCAGTCCTCATTCCAGCCATCTTCAGCAACAAACCAAAGGCTGTCAGCCCTAGAAGACAAGGTATCGGACATGCAAAAATCCCTTAAACAAATTTTGGAGGCTGTTCGTGTCCCAGAGGAAAGGATCAAAAGGAATGTGGTTTGTTATGGTTGTGGCCAGACAGGCCATTTTAAGTCGAACTGTCCTAATGCTGAAGATAATAAATCTGTGAAACTCCTGGATGCGGCTGAAAAGACTGAAGGTGAAGAAGTAGTCCCTGGATCTGAAGAAGTTGAGGACTCGTTAAACACCGACAGGTCGGCCAACTAGACCTAAGCCCGACCTTAGATGTTAAAAATGGTCTTCATCCTACACGGTCAACAATTACACCAGATGACCTTATCAGTGAGGTAATGACTGATAACACCACCGAATCAACCCGTGTTGAACTTGATAATATTACCCGATTACGGTCAACATCCATGTTTCAAGTGCCTGTTATCGTGGGAGGTTTTCATACAAGAGCAGTGGTGGATACCGGTGCTGAAGTATCAATCATATCGGATGAGGTATACAAAAACCTTGTTGAGCCACCCTCGATATTGAAACATGTGACACTTAATGCAGCAGGCAGAGATCAACCAATTGAGAGCTATATTGTTGGACCCATCGAACTAGATATAGGATCTAAGAGTTACAAGGTTAGCATTTATGTTGGACCAATTGAAGATGATATCTTGCTGGGTCTGGACTTTCTGAAGCCCAATAATGCTCAACTTGACATTTCAGGGGATACTCTTACCCTGGGTATTGGTGGAGAGAAAATTTCAGTGAACACAGGAAAAGAATTTTTACCTGCTTCCGAAGGCAAGGTATATGTACAGAAACGGACTGTAGTACCACCGAACAGTGTAGCAAGAGTGTGTTGTCGAATTTCCGGAAAGGTAGGCAGTTCTAGTCTAATTGTGGAGCCTACAGTAGAAAATGGACTACTAATTCCGAGATCATTGTATGACACAGCCTCGCAGATCAGGTTGTACTGTGTGAATGTCACGGACAGAAATATAATTCTGAAAAGGAAAACGGAAATTGCGATAGTCAATGAGGCAAGAGAAATTATTGCGAATGTTGAAAGTCATGCGGATCCCATATTTGTGGAGACATTACGCTGTGGCGAGGAAACACCGGACATTGCGCCTTCGCATGTACAGAGTCTCATTGATGGCGCGAAAGAACAGTTGTCGGTTGAGGAGTTAAGTCAATTTGCTCAACTTATTAAGGATAATTCCGATGTTTTTGCGAAAAATGACTTTGACCTGGGACATTTTAGTGCTATCAAACACAATATTGATACAGGTACGGCACGGCCGATAAAGCAACGTTTTCGCAGAACGCCAGCATGTTTTGCCAACGAAGAGGATTTGCATCTAAAGAAGATGCTAGATTCTGGAGTTATCGAATCCTCTACATCCGAGTGGGCGTCAGCACCAGTGCTGATCCGTAAACGTGACGGCGGAGTGCGCTGGTGCATAGATTATCGGGGACTGAACTCGGTAACTACTAAAGACGTGTTTCCATTACCGTTAATAGAAGAATGCCTCGACGCATTGACCGATAACGTGTGGTTTTCGAAACTAGATGCCAACTCGGCTTATTGGCAAGTCCTTGTCAATGAATCGGACAGACATAAGACTGCCTTCAGTACAAAACACGGATTGTTTCAGTTTGTCAAAATGGGATTCGGACTTTGTAACGCCCCAGCAACTTATGCCAGAGTAATGAACCTGGTTCTTCGTGGATTAACATGGAACATTGTTCTTGCCTTCCTGGACGATGTGTTGGTTCTTGGGAAGACCTTCGATGAGCATCTCCAAAATCTAGCAGAAGTCTTTGAGCGCATCAGGGCGTATCAACTGAAACTCAAACCCGCTAAGTGCGAATTCTTTAAAAAGAAGGTTGACTTCTTAGGGCGAACAGTTAGTGAAAGTGGCATTGAAACCAGTGGCAAACACATCGAAAAGATGAAGGAGTGGCCAACACCAACATCATCTAAGGATGTTGAGCAATTCTTGGGGTTTGCCAACTACCATCGCTCATTTATTCCCGAATATGCCAAAATTGCAGCTCCTCTGTACCAATTGACAGGAAAGAATGACTTTCGGTGGGATGAGGAACAGGAAAAAGCATTTTCCAGCTTAAAATCTTCCCTGAGTTCTCCACCTGTTTTGGGAATACCGAATAACAGCGATATGTTTGTGCTCGACACAGACGCATCTGACTTTGCTATTGGTGGTGAGTTGTGCCAAATTCAAGAAGGCAAGGAAAGAACAATAGCTTATGCTAGTTATTCCCTGACATCAGAACAGCGTCGCTATTGTACAACAAGAAAAGAACTTTTGGCAGTAGTTCGCTTTACCAGACAGTTTCGCCATTATCTGCTTGGTCGCAAGTTTGTGGTGAGAACTGATCACAACAGTTTGGTTTGGTTGCTCAACTTCAAAAATCCCCAAGGACAACTGGCGAGATGGCTTGAAGAGTTAAGCCAGTATGATCTAACTATTGTACACCGAAAAGGAAAAGACCATCAAAATGCTGACAGTCTCTCCCGGAGTCTACCAAAAGACCAGTGCGGAAACTTGAAACATGGGCAAGATCCTACCACGTTACCATGCGGAGGATGTGCCTATTGTACTCGGGCTCATGAACATTGGCATCAGTTTATCTCTGATGTGGACGAGGCGGTCTCTCTAAGTAACATACCCTGCGTACAAAAAGTAACCCAGTCTGACAATACTTTCGCCGTGGAAGGAAGTCTATATAGCGAGAATTTGACCATAGAAGTGTCTGCTTTTGGAATAAATATCCTCACTAGATCTGAAAGGAGTGATATTGAAGACATGAACGTCAACGCCTTGGATATTCAATTCTCGGGTTACTCGGCAAAGGAAATCCGGACTGCTCAGGAGCAAGATCCAGAGTTATCTATACTGCTAGAGTGGGTAAAGAATAAGAAAGAGGTGGACGAAGGAGAACTGTTTGGATCCAGTAGAGCCATAAAGTATTACTGGATTAACCGTGAGTTATACTTCCTGGATGAGTCTGGTATATTGTGGAGGAAGGATCTAGAAGACACTAGCAAAACTCAATCCTTGGTTATACCTCCCAGTATGAGAGAAGACGCTATTTCTTTGTGCCATGACATCCCGGCTAGCGCTCATCAGGGAATCAACCGAACAGAATCCATGGTTCGCCAGAGGTTCCATTGGTATGGCTTGCCTCGCGACGTTCAAAAGTTCGTGAAATCCTGTGTCATCTGCAACACCAAGAAAAAAGCCAGTCGAAAGGCTCGATGCCCGTTGACTCTTTTCCAATCAGGGGAACCCATGGAAAGAGTTCATCTTGACTTCTTGGGCCCACTACCCATAACAGCAACAGGAAATGAACACATATTAGTTATGGTAGACCAGTTTACCAAATGGGTTGAATGTGTTCCCTTACCTTCGCAGACCGCCGCGACAACCGCAAAAGCAGCTGTAAACGAATTCTTCGCGAGATTTGGATATCCGTTCCAAATTCATACAGACCAAGGTAGAAACTTTGAAAGTCGTCTGTTTAAAGCTTTGTGTGAAGTTACGCAAATTCATAAAACTCGTACAACGGCTTATAGACCTTCTGCCAATGGACAAGTGGAGAGGTATAATCGCACCATCATGAACGCAGTTCGATGCTTCATAAACTCTCAAAGTGAATGGGACATCTATTTACCACAGCTAGCTGGCGCGCTAAGGTGTTCCGTAAACCGCCAAACTGGACATACCGCCAACAAGTTAATGCTGGGCCGGGAGACCAATCAGCCTGCAGATCTCTTGTATGCCGCTCCATCGAACAAGAAGGCGAAGGACTCTCGCGACTCTGAAAGTTATGTGGACAATTTGGTAGATGCAATTCAGCGTGCCCATGAAACCGCCAGAAAAACCCTTGCCACAACGCAGAGGAGAATGAAACGTGATTACGATGTTCGCGTTTACACTACCGAGTTCATTGAAGGGGATGTGGTCTACGTCTTCGACAATGCAACGCCTAAGGGACAAAATCCCAAGTTAAAGGCCGTTTGGAAAGGTCCTGGACTCATAGTCAAAAAGTACACGCCGTACGTCTATGGAGTACAGATGGGGAAGACGCGACAAGTCATTAATCACGATCGATTAAAAATGTGTAATGACCGTAAGCGACCCCAATGGATAATCGATCTCCAGGAGCACCGAGCGGAACCGGTAGAGGAAACCCACTGTGTCTGCCATCAAACGGATGATGGGACCATCATGATCCAGTGTGACTTTTGTTTTGTGTGGTTCCATGGACGTTGTGTGGGCTTAAATGTAGAGGAAGCCGAACAGCTGGAACTTTATTGCTGTACTACGTGTGAACTATCTGTATAAGTGTGAACTGACTCCACAGTATACAGGGACTTCTATAAAAGAGGGAGGAATGTGGTGTTTGTTGACGTTCTGTAAGCGTGCGAATGACTGTGAGTGAAGCATGTGAGTGACCTCGAATTGTTCATGCATGTGTTTTGTTCCAAGATAAGGGGTGCCCAAGCTGAGATGGCTGTCCAGTGTTCTATATTTGTGGAGCGTATGTGTGCCGACTGTACTGGTACGAATACAACAGAACGAACTACTACAGTGTAGGTCATACGTGGTATCCTCGTTAAAAAATATATAAATGTGTGAATTTAGAGGATCAGTCGTGAAGTGTATCAACTTGTATCCTGAAAGCACAACAAACATGCATACATGTATAATCAAGTCAGCTTCGGTACCTACAAATCAGTCGTTATCATCACAGGGACCTGAGAAATTGTCGCACGGTTACAGCAGCTATGTTTTGACGTTCACTGTTTTGTTCAAAGTACATGTACTATTAGACGTTTATAGAATTAATGATAACAATAATTCGAGGTTCTTTTATACCGCTTTATCACCTAGTTCGATGGTCGTCTCAAAGCGGTTCACAATTGTTATCCGTGGTTACAACCAGGCAATATCTTTCTCAGCTCCCTGAGGAGCAAACAGTCGGTGATGTAATTCGGCGCTCACAGCTAGCATTCAACATATTGACTTAATACAAAAGGACATAATCTGTAGCTTCTAAATTGCTCCTTTTCATTACATCTTGATTACAAGTGCATATCCATGTCTTCCATTGTCCGCTTCAAACTCTTGACCGCTCCACTGGTCATTGTGGTGGTCATCGATCATGTAAATATAGCCTCGTTCATTTCAGGGGGTTTAGTTTACCCCAGTTCATACATGTCCGTCTACTGGTCTGACCACTGACCCTTCCGATCTGTAGCTTGTATACGCCATCGAGTTCATACGTTGGACTTTCGGTGTGCACCTTAATCCTGAAGCATGTAGGAACGTTTATATTTTCAAACATGTTAATACCAGCAAAATAACAGAATATACAAATGTATCAAGTTTACATTTAAAGGTATAATCTCCATTTTTTTATGATCTGCACTATAACAATGATGGCTGACACTATCCAGAATATAATTTAGAACTAAAAAAAAAGAAGTATTTATCTTGGATAGGATTAAAAAACGGATTTTAACCTACATAGTTACAGTAGATAAGGTAAACATACTTCATTGAACACCTTAAGGGTCCTTGTTCCTCTTTAGGCAAACACTAAAGAATTCCTTGGTATATTTCCATTACAGTAACATGCACTTAAATCCGTTTAAAATATAACTGATGAGCGATTGGCAGAGAGAGCTACCACTTATCATAGAGCAACTGCATTGTGATTGGAGGTCCAGTGTTCGAATCCCAAAGTGATCCCATTGCATTGCAGCATGACACCGTGTTCGTGTTGGTTTTTTTTTAAATCTAAAATTTATTATTTTTATAAAAGGGTCATAATGGGTTTTTTCCAGAAATTATCTTTTCAAGTTTGTGCTATCCCCTGTAAAAGGTCTATAATGTATGAGTTTTCTTTCAGAAATTATCTATTAAAGCTATTTTCAGCCCCGTAAAAGAGTTAATAACTCATAGTAAGATTTTGGCAGTGGTGTTTGGATTTTAAATTCCACAGACATTACAGTATCCCATGTAAAACGTTGACTCAGCGCTACCTGATAACAGTGTAGATACTATCTGATCTTTAATGGTCAAGTATCCGAGATAAAACCTTGATGTATTTATCAATAGCAAAGTTGTCGCCTTTTTTGATAGGGATTCGTCCCCGCTTAAATATTTCCATAATCTATTATATGTACCATCATACCTGGATATATTTGGTGGATTGGGTTTGGCGTACTGCCAACAGCTAAGTTCATTCAGTGTGTGTAGTGTATATGTCTGGTGGCGTATGTTTGTGTAGTTGTCTCATTTGAAAGCGCGGATAGGATCTCGACTTTAGAGTGCTACCTCGCTGAAATACCATGCCGAAGGAAACCATCTAAAAGCTGAGCGTCTAGCAAATTGCGGCAAGTAACAAATTTGATGTGTCTCAAGTATGGAGACAGAACCATACCCTTTCTTCTTTTGGCGAACGCTCAACACTAGACCAAAATCGCGGTATTACCACCTGGGTAGACGCTTACCTGCAACGGGCATGGACAGTACTGATATTTGTGTCATTTTTGTACGATAAATATACCATAAGTTACTGTATTATAAAAAAATAGTATTCATTATATACCATTGTGGTTAAAAGCAACCCCCATTTGTCCAGATTTATTAGAAGTTATCCAGTCAGAAATCGACTGTGACGTCATAATATGGACAATGACGTGACGTCATAAATTGTGAATGGCGCAAAAAATTGTTGTCTCCGTTTGATTAAGCCCTCTTCATTTTGGCTTTAAAAACTGTCAAAATGTTAGTTTTTTGAGTAATGTGATAAAAAGTATTTGTTTTTATTTCATACATGTATTAGCTTTTATGAAACTCGTCTCGAAATTTTAATTTCTACTCGCCAAGGCTCGCAAAAATGAAAAAAAACTCCGAAGACTCGTTTCATAAAATGTCCTATATATGTACCATTCAATGCATTTCCATGATAGCCCACAAATAAAACACTGTTTTACTCGCCGAAATAAACGATTTGCAATATATTCCCCATTCTTTATACATCTGTGTAGACTGGTTTTTGTGGTTTGTCATTTTTTTCCCTTTTCTTTTTGTCAAAGAATATTAACCTGCAATGAAATATTTTGATTTTAATGGAATCTTCGGATTTGGTTTGTTTTCAGCTAAATCACAAACTTCATTTGTTTCCAACTTTGAAAGATATGTAAAAAAAATTATGAAGCCAGTATAAACGTATTCGTTTCAAATTATGTTGCGCATGTGAAATATTTCAATTTTTCGATTTACAAAATGTTCTCCAAATGTTATTAGTGTTACATCTAAGATGGCTGACTACACCAATATCTTCTTGGGCAAAATAAACACGAACAAACTATACATCTTAGATGGGGAATACATACCAATTTTGATCTAAATAGAGTAGATGAGGTAAACTAGCAAATACAAAATCGCCTATCAAGACAAGACTCACCTTTACATAATACAAGTCATTTCAGTTGTTTGTCAAACATGTTCTTAGGCAGGTACGAACGTTTTGGATTCAAAAAGTATTTCGCATGAAGACTATCTTAATTTCATAAAAAAATCTCCATTTTAGTTTAGTTTAAACATATTTTATTGATACAAAGGGATTGGGCACAAGTTATTAAACTTATATGAAGCCCTCTCCAACACATGTTACAAACATTTATATTAACAATTTGAAGATGGCAGACTTTCAACATCGTGATAACAAGTATATTAAAAACAAAATATTATTGTACAGGCATGTTGTTTCTATCATATTCAACTAGAGTGAGAACATGAAAGGGGATAGAGAGAAACAGAGAGAGAGAGAGAGAGAGAAGAGAGGGAGACACAGAGGGGGGAGGGGGTTAGAATCTTTTCGTATTGTCAATGTATTTCTGAGCATAATTAAAAATTTGTTCATTATCATTATTAGATAAGTTTGAATCACCAAACATCAAGGTTTGTAGGCTGAGTGGAATGTATGCATTCAAATTCCTGAAAAGTTCCATTTTCCGACCTACATTACATCTAAGATGGCTAACCACACAAAAGGTAATCTCAAACTAAGTGTACAGTAGGTGATTCAGGTACACAACCTACACAGATCACCGCCATTACACCAGCAATACAGTATCTCGTAACAACCCTCGACTCGCCTCTGCATGATACCAATCATGATGATATTTGACTTTTGACGATCTCAAGCTATTACAGATAAAACAGCGGCGTATTGGTCAATATCAAAGTTCAGACGTTTTTTTGTAGGAATTCGTACTAGATAAAAGTACATACATATTCTATAACATGTACCTGGTGTGTAGCACGTTGTCAACATGCATTTTTACTTTTTATCATCGAATGTTTCTCTGATTAATTACATCACGATTGAAACAAAATTTCACGTCCTGAAATATAAGAATTTGCATATTTTACCCAAACCATTTTCATCAATGAAACATGTAACTTAATTTGATGTTCATGTATTTGTCACATGTCGGGTGTGCCACTAAACCACAAACTTCATTTGTTTGCCACAAAAAATACGGACTTTATTTTTTTATTATAGCGCAATACCCCATAATATAAACATAAAACAATGAACCCCATAATGTTAACATACAACAGTGCACCCCTTAATGTTACATACATCAATGACTCCCACAATGTTTACATACAACAATGACCCCGTTAATGTTAACATACAACTATGAACCCCATTATGTTAACATACAACAATGAACCCCATGATGTTAACATACAACAATGAACACCATAATGTTAGCATACAACAATGAACCCCATAATGTTTACATACAACAATGACCCCGATAATGTTAACATACAACTATGAACCCGATAATGTTAACATACAACTATGAACCCCATTATGTTAACATACAACAATGAACCCCATAATGTTGACATACAACAATGAACTCCATAATGTTAATGTACAACAATGAACCTCTTAATGTTAACATACAATGAATTAATGAACAAATCTGGGTTAATAGTAAATACTTTTGGTACGATGCTGTAACTCAACCAGTGGAAGTTCAGTATCATCTCAACGTGGTTGTTTTTTCATTATCAAGGTATATCAATTTATGGTGTAAGAAAAGTAATTCTAGAACGTTTCTTTTCTTCTGGATGTGCCTAAGGAAATACCTTGGCATTGAACCCGTTCGATATATGGATGCACATAAGTCATGGATGTACTTTTAGACCTATGTGTGATTATATCTGTTTATTCATTTTGAAAACCTTACTTTAGTTCGTGAAGGAAATCGTACGAATGACTATAACAAGCTCTTGTTCTCACATATAAATTAAAAAAAAAAGATTCTATCATTTATCCGAGATATATAGGATCTTTCATAAGTTTCCATGTCATATGAGATTTATGAAACGAGTCTAAGATTTCTTTCAATTAAGCAAGCCTGTGGCGAGCTAAAATTAAAAATTCGTGACGAATTTCATCAATCCTTTTTATCACATAATCAAGATTTGTGGCATTTATTAATGTAAAACGACGATTTTCATGCAACTTTGAATTGTAAAAAGCCGCCATTTTGACTCCAGTGCGTAAGTCTGTGACGTCATGTACTTGTCCTAGGCGTGACTTCACAATTGAAACAATTGAAGCTTACAACCAATCATACGACTGATAGGTCATATTACATGAGTTAATACGCAACATATATATATATATGACATGGGTATATTTACATGATAACACAGTACATTATGTGATAGATTAATATATCATGCGATTGAATTGGTTTTTTTTTATTTTCAAAATGTTCCTGATAAGACCGTTTTCTTATCAAAACCAGACGACCGCTTTTAAATACATACAGTGTCTTAAATAATTAGGCTTCAACATACATGTAGGTGAATTTCCTCTGACGCTTTCGGTTACAAACCTGTCTACAGCGTCAGTTTTCGAGGTCAGATATGTTTGTACAGTCAGTAGACTTTTACTTTCCCTTTAAATTTGTTTGCTACCTAGCAATCTCTTCATTTATTTTAAATGGACGTCCACGGGTATCTGAAAGTTGCATGTTATATATCTATGTATAGGGTTAACCCTTTTGTACCATTACACATGTACCACGTTGTCAAGGGTTCAGAAAACACTGAAAACTCAAACAACATTGACGACGACGATGATGACGACGACTTCACTTAAAAGAATATATTTATATTCGGAGAAACGTTTGCACTCAATATATGTTTACAACTTAAGTACATTTAAGTTCAAGCTTCTATACAACACTGATTCATACTTCGTGATAAACATAAAAGAAATATTTGACTTTCTTCTCATAAATTCATATTGAAATTAGTTAGCATACTTATTTGAAAGGGATTAAAAGTACATATGCATACAGAAACAGTGAGTACATCGAAGATGGTTTTCATTGAATATTAAAATGTGAATGCAAATCTATATAAGGAAATGTTTTATTAAGAAATATTACTACAATAGACCCAGCTAGTACATGTACAAGTTTATTTAATTTATGGAAACAGTAAACAAGAAAGACTGGTCAAATTTAGCAAGATATATCAAACTGAATAATAAGGAAAGAAATGATTATGTGCAACGTGAACGAGGAATGTCTCTCTGCACTCATTCGACTAATCTCGGCTGATTCCGATACCCTTCATCATTCGGCTAACCTCGGCTTGTACACATTATTTATTCTTGTACACGTTTATTTCGAAGAGCTACAATGTATAACGTTCATGGAAATATAGAACTGATAACGAATTCGTAACCATTTCCAAAGTCAAACATCAGATTATTTTGATATTCATACAGTACGAAGTGAAGCATATTCAAGCCCAATACGCACCACGTACGTGGTATTATGACAGGATAACAAACCTTTCTGATACAGTCGTTAATGAGGGGCCAAATGGACGGCAGTGTATGGCAAGCCAACATAACATTTACTCAAGGAGCAATGCCAATCCTGTATTTCAAAAAATTATATAAGATATCTTATATAGCATATGAGATATCTTATGTACTATATAAGATATCTTAAATAGTATATATGATAACTCATATAGTATGTTATATATCTTATATACTATATGATATATCTTATATATAGAAAAAAAAAAAAGATTTCTTATATTGAAAAAAAAATAGATATCTTATAAGATATCTCATATAGTATAAATGATATTATATACTTATATGAGATATCTCACAAAAATGTATGAGATATCTCTATTGAATATGAAATATCTTATATAATTATATACGATATCTTCTATCATTCGATGAAATACAGGATCGACATATTTCTCCTTGAATAAATGTTAAATTGGCTTGCCATAGCAGTGATCAAAACGGACCAGTGTCTTGGGTTTCGGATGGCACTGATATCTGATGTAACTACATTATAATTATGTAAACTGTGAAAGTTTAAATTGGATTACAAATCTATTGATAATCGTATAATATGTCAAGTGTTTTAAATAATTTCTCTTTGATCTCCGAGTCAACAACTGAACCCTGATTCACCAAATCGTTTTCATTCTCAAGCATAGATTCTGTGTTCAAACCTACTTTCTTGTTACTCGTTTAAATAATGTGATACGTTAACGATAAAAAAGTACATGTAAAAAAAAAACAGTATTTAGTTTGAAATATTTTCAAAATTCCTCGAATAAGGCACAAACACTGAATTTATATTAATTTATCATCTAAACGAGTAATTGGGCTTCGGTAGAGACTCTGAGTTTGAGCATGAGAACGGGTTAATTAATAATAGCCCTGATCTTAGAGACGAAAGCAAAGGGTTCCGCTCTCGAGATACAATGAGTGCATTGAGATTGGAGTCATGTTCCAGGTGCTACTACGAACAAAAGTTTTACCAAAAGTCGTAGGTGTTGCCTCCCCTTGCATTGAGAAATGTGCAACAGTATACATGTAGGTGAGCTCGAAGAGTGTGTACATTAAGAATAAGAAAAACTATTTAACTTATTTGATTAAATGTAACCATCTACGTTACAACAATTAATTCGTTTATTCATATGAAGCTGTGTACACCCTTGATCTCTTTGTATTTAATTCACACTTTCAACTTCAGAGGAAATATATCTATAATTCAATGAATGAACTTATTTGTGCTTTCTCTCGTCTACACATTTTCTAAATACTTTCACGGGACATTTTGGTTTATGTTCACATCATAGGAACACAATGTACAATTTTCTCCTAACTTTTATATAAAATGATTCCTACGACAATGATTAAAGAACCGTTAAATGAAATGGAAATCAATGTAATTATGAATCAATAGCGCATTTACTTTTAGTTGTCGACAGCTGTTTTGTAGAGTTTTGTTGAGGAATATTGTCACACGTGTCTGTCTTTCAGTGGGGTCTAACTGAACACTGTTTCTTGTCGTCTAACCTGTCGTTTGTGTATTCTTACGCCGCCGAATTCACATAGAAAATTTGCGTTCACAATTTAACTTCACATACAGCATTGATGATTACTTGTTGTTTTTCAAGGTACTACTGTTGGCGTCTGATTATCCCCCCAAATTTTAAATCAAAGATTCTAAATCTCTTGACATCATTCTGTTAACAATGATCAGTAAATTGAGTTACTCAACAATACAATAAAAACCCATTTAAGTTAGGATAATGATGCAATACGATTCACATGCCTTAACAAATAAAGTCCATATTTTATTATTAAGAGACTAAACTAAACTAAACATTTGTAAATCATGGGTTGTCCAGCTTTAGGGTCAAACAAAAACAATGGCGTTGTGACCCAATGACCTCTATTTTCTCCGTTCATGCTAAATTTACATACTCGTTCTTTTTATTTTATCAAAACAATCATTCAGAATGGTATCATTCTGTTAATTAGTTAGATTGATTCTTTCGCCCACCCCTATCTTCATTAATCAACGTTCCAAAATTGACTTTTTATTTCAATATTCAACAGTCTATCAATAAGTCCTCGGAATCTTTGTGGACAACTTTAGAAAGTTAATTAATTATCACATTAAATTGACCTCGTGGCCTTGAACATATGATTCGACGGTATTAACAGAAGGCGGTCAGTTACCCCAGCAGGAGAGCAAGCACGATTGACGAAACACGCGTTGGCAGGACCTTAAACGCAGGCTACAGATTGGAAGGGTCAGTGGTCAGAGCATTAGATGGACATGTATGAACTGGGGTAAACTAAACCCCCTGAAATGAACGAGGCTATATTTACATGATCGATGACCATCACAATGGCCAGTGGAGCGGTCAAGAGTTTGAAGTGGACAATGGAAGACATGGATATGCACTTGTAATCAAGATATAATGAAAAGAAGCAATTTAGAAGCTACAGATTATGTCCTTTTGTATTTAGGTCAATATGGTTCCGAGGGAGAGATTTGTTATATTACACATTAGTTTGGATTTGGCAGTTTTCCAAACTTACCCACGCGTATCAGCCATAATACTATCTCCCTTATCAAACATGTCACGTTTCGGATCCAGTAGTTCAGAGTTTTCCATTAAATGACGATCACTTGTTGATCCGCCATAAGCTGGACTTACATAAGAAACTGCACCCCTAGGCGTACAACCAATCATAGTTTTTACAGTATTTTTGTGCTTATAACTGGACCAGGTGCAGCTTTATTTGTGCATTGACATTGGATGGCTTGTGAATCGGGACCTAGGTAGCATCTAAAATGACTCGTGTGTTTTTGAATTTCTTACCAAAGTCTTGCGGCATATGGTCAGAAACAGTACTACGGGAGGGCCAAATAAATAATTCTTTCAACTGAAAGTACATAAAGTTAATCCACGTAACAATGATTTTTGATACACTGGATTCACTGATTTCAAACATCATGCTTAGCTCAAAGTCTTCCTTTGCCTGCCTAAGCTTCATCATTGTCAAAAAGAATTGGTCATGAGGTGATAAGGAAGTGAACTGATGAATGAGATCAGTTGCTGCTGGCCCTAAACAGTTGAAAAAGAACATAAAGTGGTTGAAATCAGTGAATCCAGTGTAATAATTGATAGCTTTGGGGTTATCCCTGAAGTTGTCTATTGTACATCTCCCCAAGATTGTACACTGTGTTCCCTCCGCTTGAGGTTCCAAATCTTCTGGTTCTGGTACCAGTTCAGCCGACTCATGGTGTGTTGACACAGTGACCTCAGATCCTAGCTGTCCATTGTAGGCTTCAAGTATGGTGCCCTGTGTAGCATCATCTGGTTGTTTTGGCTCTCTTTTTCTTCTGGGGCTAGGGGTCTGTGTCCACTGGAAGATGGACGGCACTACATTTTCTTTAAGTCTGCCACGTTCACCTGAAATCATGTTTCTTGACATGAGAATGTGCGCAATATTTGGTGCAAAATATATAATTGGGAACTCAACTGCCATGTAACAGATTGTGATGTCAATGAAGTTCTACTGTTCGTAAATTTATACCTAATCGAAACTAAAATGTGTTTTTTTCATCAGCATTCCTTTATACTGAAGATTCTGCTATCTAAAATCGAAATTACAATCATAAATGTTAAATGGATGTAATTTAATCATAAGATGGTGTACAACACGTTACCTAGTACATGTAATTACAATTATAAATGCAATCTTGGATTTTAATTTTAATTTTAATTTTAATCCTATTCTAAATTACTTGGTATATATGTCAAAATCAAATTGTAAAACCAATGACAAGCCATTCTATATTTGAACAACTAACTACATCAAACCAATCAGGAAATCACGTGTGCATCAGCATCCAGCCATTGTCCTATGTGAAGATGTCAAATTGCATGGGATGATTCAACATCGTCCAATCAACACCTGAAGAAAAATTTGAGAAAAACCACAAAGCAACACGAAAAAATACAATTTCAAATACAGTTTTCTTAACTCTGTGAACTTCTCACTTAGAAATTTACAGCTGTCAAGACTTCTAGATATTGTGTCCCTTTGAACACATGTATACTGGTATTTTCAATTTTATAATTGTTTTTGCACTGAAATTAATGTGATATACTGTATTGTCATTTTATAAGCTTTTGAACAGTCCTGAATATGTATATACATATATTGTAAATATACATGTAATATATGATATTGACAAATTTTCATTTTTTTTTAATTAAGACAATTTGTATATAATGAGTGAAATGTTCATAGTTGATATGTGCAATAAATAACAATTGATACAGAATCTTAGTTTTTTCATTTCTTATCAAATTTTGGAATGGAAATTTAGGTTTTCACAATGTTTTAGCCAAAGTTACATGTAATCATGCTAAATGAATCCAGCAAAAGGTCAACATGTTTATTAATTCTCAAAAGGAAACAAAAATAACTAAGACTGTTTGTATCGGGAGACAAAAAAAAATGGAAAAAAAGTTTTCATACAATATTACCATATTTGCCATAATTACCATCCCATTCCTTATAAATGCCACTGTCATTGTTCAGCACTTCTTAAATTACACAGAGTATGGCACTTTATACACCAGCCCTCTAGTCAGAGACTAGTATATTTCAGGAAGGACTATTGGTAACCGGTCCTTTGGTAGTGAGTCAGTTAATATTAACCAGTCTATTGCATTATTTCAAAATTATGTTATAGCAATATAACTTAATAAAAAGATTATGAAAAAATGTATTGTTTTGAAAAACTTCTTAAAATACAGATTGATTGATCAGTGGTTGTACATGATTTTTACAAATCTTTGACATCAACATATTTTTATGAGTAGTTATTGTATGTCCCCTGTAGTCAAATTTTTATTTGCTCTCTGGAAAATAATTATGGCAAATATGATGTGCAACATTTTGGTAAAAGTTTTTTAAAACCTTATATTTACGATTTTTTCAACAGATGTCAGTGGACATTTAAACATTCAGTCGATACCACTTAAAACAAAAGTTGATTAATTCTGATGTGTAACGTTTGCAAAAAACATTTATTTTGGTGAACTGTTCTTTACACGTAATTTAAATCTATTCTCAAAACTCCTACACATGGTTGTCTACTATTCCACTCCAACGGGAGAAAATGACATGACACAGTTCTATACTAACCTAACAGTGTCTCTTTATAGTCGATGTCCCGGAAATGCAACCTGCAGACAACATCTTCGGGACTGGGTTTCCATAACTTTCTGCCTTTCTCCTCCATCCTCTTTACAGCGACACGCCATTTCATACAAAGCGATTCGTTTTTCGGAAATCGATGCCCCCCTGACCCACTACATAAAGGTACACAACAATATTGTGGCATTCTGTTTTCTTAGTTTGTTGACGATCGTCAAGGAATGTATAGCGAGCGCTCCTCCACACAGGAGAGTTACAACCTATAGTACACGCGCGCCCTCTGTTGGGATAAAATGTGACGGCGGAAACCATTAAGTCCAGTCATTTTTATTGTTGACAATATACTGTGATGGAGTTGTTTCATTTTGTATTTGTTTCACTAAGTTACTGAAAATTGGCTATTAATCATGTACAATGAACACAGGGACCCGACAATGTGTCGCAGGATCACAGCAGTTATATGTTTGAATCTAAAATGATGTGCTCATCAACAGTAGAGGTTTTAGGGGTTTATAATAGTATTTACATATACATACAAGTGCATACCATCATTGAGAGTGCCATTTACCGAGAGTTGATCTTAATACAGTAATACATTCAGAGGCACAGTAGTCAAGTGGTAGGACGCCGGGGTCGTGACCGAAGGGTTGCGGGTTCGAGTCGCGTCACGGCACTGTGTTGTATCTTTGAGCAAGATACTTTACTCCACTTGTTCCAGTCTACTCAGCTGTAAATGAGTACTTGGTTGGGCAGTGCTGGAATTGTTGAATGCTAGCTGTGAGCGCCGAATGACAGCACCGACTGTTTGCTCCTCAGGGAGCTGAGAAAGATATTGCCTGGTTGCAACCACGGATAACAATTTGTGAACCGCTTTGAGACGACCTACGAACTAGGTGATAAAGCGGTATATAAGAACCTCGAATTATTGTTATCATTAATTCTATAAACGTCTAATAGTACTTTGAACAAAACAGTGAAGGTCCAAACATAGCTGCTGTAACCGTGCGACAATTTCTCAGGTCCCTGTGATGATGACTACTGATTTGTAGGTACTGAAGGTGACTTTGATTATACATGTATGCATGTTTATTGTGCTCTCAGGATACAAGTTGATACACTTCACGACTGATCCTCTAAATTCACACATTTATATATTTGTAACGAGGATACCACATATGACCTACACTGTAGTAGTTCGTTCTTGCGGTTAAAACAACCGTGTTGTGTTACTGTAGTGCTATACTTCAATCTATATTTCATATACTGTATAGTGGTTTTGTTTTGTTTTGTATATTGTTTAACGTCCTATCAACAGCTTTGGTCATTTAAGGACGGTCTCCCCTCTGTGCAAGATGCATGCGTGTAGTGTATGCTTGTGTGTGTTTGGGAGGCTGCGATATGTTCGTGTTTGTCTCCTTGTGATAGCGCGGAACTGATGCCCACTTTATAGTTCTAACTCACTGAAACATACTGCCGAAGACACCCAGCAGGACATCCCACCCGGTCACATTATACTGACAACAGGCGAACCAGTCGTACAGACTCTGGTATGTCTCGGCCGGGGGACAGAACCCAAAGCCTTCCTCATAGGGGCGAACGCTCAACTAAAGACGAAAAGTGAGGCATTGTCAAGGGAGACATTAGGAAGAAGAAAGTTGTTCAGAAAGAGGATAAAAGATTAGATCCCAAATTTAGTCAAATTATTACGCCCTACTTGCAAGGACAACTGTATAGTGATATACCTGACCTCCTATGCATGCATATTCGTTAGTGTGTTTGAGACGTGGTAATCATGGTATGTACATCTAGTTCACGAGATGGTTACACAAAGTTAACGATTGAACTGATTCCACACAGTTTAAGAAAAAAGTTATTACATACATTTCATGAGACGTGGTTACATACGGTTCTCGAAAAGCTGTTACATAAAGTTCATGGAAAGTTGTTACAGACAGTTTTTCGAAAAGTTGTTACTCGCAGTTAACGAAGAAGTGGTTATACA
This sequence comes from Mizuhopecten yessoensis, assembly GCF_002113885.1. Classification (NCBI taxonomy): domain Eukaryota; kingdom Metazoa; phylum Mollusca; class Bivalvia; order Pectinida; family Pectinidae; genus Mizuhopecten; species Mizuhopecten yessoensis. Next base: position 206,417 of record NW_018406277.1, on the reverse strand, counting down.
CAGTTCATGATAATTGAGTACATACAAAATGTACATTTAACGAGTCATTATTGTTTTATTTTCATACTGTTCAAGACAAGTGGTTACAACACACAGTTCATGAGAACTAGTTTCGTACATTTTATGAGAAACGTTTATACAGTTCACCATCAATTGATCATTTATTTCCGATGGTATTATTAGACTTTCCGTTGAGGGAGGGGCCGCGGTGACCGAGTGGTTAAGGCGTCTGTCCGTCTTTGATCTCTAGCCCTCAACCACTGGGCTGCAGGTGGTTTGAAGCCTGCGTAGGGCAGGTCGGTGGTTTTCCACCGAGTACTCCGGTTTTCCTTCACCACCGAAACATGATGCGTACTTAAATGATCATATAGCTGTTAATAGGACGTAAAATAAAATCAAACAAAATATTTGAATTGAGCTTCATTGAGTCCATCTAACATTTTATTGTTTGTATTAATACACTAGTGAAAGGTATGTTTTGCATGATTCATCATTATGCTATTATTCAGTTTCTTTGATTTAATTCAAAATCAGTTTTCGATTGTTCTTTTGGATATTATTGGAATTGATGGCGATAGCAAGTGAAGTAACTGTGAAAGCCATGTCTATACATATGTTTGTATGGTTAGATAGTTCATAAATGTAGTGTATCTATAGGGCATAAATATAAGGTCACGAGAAAAGTCGTTTGTCCTTGACAACTTAAAAACAAAAATCAAAGCCCGAAGCGGCGCGAAGCGCCACCGGGGTTTGATCTGTAAACACTTTGTCCACTTCCGGCGCTTCCCCATGCGTGAAAGCCTTCTGGGAAATTAAAGCCGCATACTGTCTTCAAAAATATGATAGTAAACCCTACGATGTCTTTAATTTTTAAAGTTTACTACTGAAATATCATGAATTCTCCATTTGATAAAAACATATTATAATGCAGTGAAGATATACTCAATATTTTATCTTCACATGGGAAGACGTCACTCTTAGTCACTCGTTGTCAAATCTTAACTGTACATTCTATTCTCTGCGTAGATTTTCAGTTTCAAGTTTAGATGAAGCGACGGGAGAATAAGTGGTTGTGTGTTCCACCTATGCAGCATACATTATTATTTTTAAATAGTTACACTATTAATATAATTTTTGTCATGATATCTTACTAGATAATAGCAACAAATGGCAAAATTGCAGTAAAAACCAATTGAAAATGGCGCTCTGTATTGTTGTCAAGAGTGACGTCATAACAAATTGGCGTCAAAAAATACGCTACACATTCTCGCGCTTATCTTATGTAGCAGTATTTGCGTGGCGTGACGTGAAAAAGTGTAAGAAATAGAAAATTTCATGGTTTTCCCGTTTAATACCAATTATTCATTTCACTTGTATTAAATTAATATGTGATACACTGTAACAACCTAAAAACATCGTTGTGGCAAAATGTATCTTCGTAACAGTCTCGAGAAGTACATTGTAATAACCGTTATTCAAGGAGGAGGGGGATGGGCGGCTACGATTGACGCTTTAACCCAGAAGACGATTGATATTTTATCCAGAGGTACATTGTCAATTAAAATATTTGTAATAATCGCTGCTTCTCTTTCTCCGAAGAAGACGTTATAACTTAATCGTTGACATTTAAAATGCGTTTAAAAATGTACATTTGCGTGCTGTGTGACAAATATTGATTAACAATAGTGCTAAAATAATTCTAATTAAATAAATTACCCTCAAGGTTGTTAAACTGTCAGTTAGTCATTTCATAAAAAAGGATTTGGTGTCCAGCAGCTTTGCTGCAATTTCTTGTTATCTTGGGCGGTTGTATTAATGTCTAACTTGAAATTGGATTACATCCGTGTCTGGATTAGCTTCCATCCATCATCTTATTCCGGGTTTTATGCGATGCCTTACATGCAGTAATGATATGAATGTTTATTCAAATAAGGACGAACTTGGGAGTACATGATGTATATGTCTGTAAATCTGTCATATAAGGGGCGGTGTTCACCATCAGAAATTGCTCCCGATACAGCATCTATCAGACTGACAATGGCGACTGACGGCAGTATCCGACTCGCCGACACTGACAAAATGTTCTGTTGGTGTGAGGTCTTCTGGACACGTCCGCTCATCATTGGTTCCCTCAGGCAAACAACAGGAGGAAGTCTGCTGTCTGTCGTCTGTAGATATCTGACTCGTAATGTGAACTTTGATAAGTAATTGCCGTTGTTGTGCGCATCACCGAAAGTATGCGCATGGGTGACCACGTAACATCCTTCCTTCGAGCACGGTAATTTCCCCTAAATTCTCTTCCAGTTCTACCCAACATAACCATTCACACTCTCCCCCCTATACTTATTACATATCATTCTTCAATTGTTCGTTAAGATTCGCTTCCCTTATTATCTAGATACCATATTCCCATATTTTCTCTAGGCCCCAAACCCAAATTGAATTCCCGCCATCTTTCATACCCATTCTTATCAACTTCCGGTTTTTCTGTTCAAAAACCCGAAGCTTCCGTTCAATCTCCTGCCTACAAGATTTCTTTAGCACTGGTTAGACACATACACAACACACAATGTAGTGCACACCATTTATTTAAGCCAAAGCCCTCCTATCCTTCTGGACCACAAACAAAACAGACATCGATCATTCATTAGGCCTATCTCCCACCCACGCCGTTACACAGACACACACACAACCACACTACCTGGCATTATACCCATCCCTTCTGACAAGACTAAAACACATGACAATCAAACCCAGCTGCACATACTTTTTTAATCCTCCTACTTTCCCTATCGTCAGATACAGAACTAAATCCAGGTCCGAGAGCCCCTAGATACCCCTGTGGCACCTGTTGCAAGACAATCACATGGAAATCAAATGCCATATCTTGCGATACGTGTGACACCTGATTCGATGTCGACTGCCAGGGAATGAATATATCATCCCTCAAATACTACGACCATAGCGGGGTATCTTGTGACTGTCTAAACTGCTGGCTTCCAATCTTCTCCACAACAATAGTTGACAACACAGGCATTGACACATCAAACATATTTTCACGACTTTACAACTCTAGCACAAACTCTAGCTTACAAGACGACCCCACCAGCCAAGACCCACCCACTGAATTCTCCTCACCAATAAATCAAAACAACAAGACTGCCACTAGCGACAACAAATTTACTAAACCAATACGCATAGCCCCAATAACTTACAATCAATTTCCAACAAAAAATCTGACCTCGACCAAATAGTACACTCACAAAAACCAGACATCATAATAGGAACAGAAACATGGCTCAATAACACAATCTCCTCATATGAATACTTCCCAGTCACCGAGTACACTGTCTACCGAAAAGACCGCACCCAACATAAAGATGGCCAAAGCCACGGAGGTATTCTACTTCCAATCACCAACAAATACCACACAGAACATATACAAAAATTAGAAACAGACAGTGAATCAATTTGGGTAAACATCTCCATGACAAATTCACACAACTTCACCATGCTATACTGTAGACCACCATCAGTCAAAGGACACTCGAACAACTAGAAATCTCTAAGAACAGACTAGGTCAAAACAATAACACAATATCATACATAAGTGGAGATTTCAATTTACCACACATAGACTGGCAAAATAACACAACCATACCAGGCAAACAAGAACAAAAACTTCACCAGCACCTGGACATTATAGACAACAACTCCCTCACACAAATAACGATAAAGCCCACCAGAGGAGACCACATACTCGACCTACACTTACAAACAGACCATCAATCATTAACAAGACTGAAACCACACGACCTATAGGCAAATCTGACCATGACATAGTCTACACTGACATTAACGTTCGACTGAAAAGAATAAGAAGAGAACACAGAAACATATACCTCTACAACAAAGCTGACTGAACAGCATAAAAACGATCTTACAATTTTTAAAACAAAACCTAACGAACAAACTAACAAAACCGCAGACAATCTTTGGAACATGTTCAAAACAACACCTGATAATTCAGTCACCAAAAATATCCCACAAACCACATCTCATAAAAATCCAAACTCCTGTGGATAACACATTCTCTTCTTTGACTCATGAGAAAATGTAAACAATTACACACGAAAAGCAAAACAAAACATGAACTTATACAGAAATACAAATCAGCAAAATCATAACTACAAAAACAAACACGTAACGTATATCTAAACTACATAGAAAAAATGATAAAAGACCTAACAATAGACGAACCCTGCACACCCTCGCTTAGCAAAAAATTCAATTCAAAAAAACTTTTCTCCTTCATGAAAACCACAAGAAAAGAAAACACTAACAAACCCGCATTACGTAAAGACGGACAACTAAACACTGACACTACATGCAAGGCGAACATACTAAACGAACAACTTAAATCTGCCTTCACCAGGGAACAGGACTGCCCCATACCAGACAAAGGACCTTCTCAATACCCTTTCATGCCATAAATACACATTACACAACATGGCATCAATAAATTACTCAACAACATCAACCCACATAAAGCAACAGGACCTGACAATATACACGGCAGAATACTTAAAGAATTAAGTGACATCACAGCACCCATTCGCACCCGCTCGTTCAATACAGGAACACTACCATCAGATTGGAGACACGCAAACGTCAACCCAGTATACAAAAAGGAGACAAGTACAACCCAGCAAATTACAGACCAATATCACTAACCTGCATCACATGTAAACTCATGGAACACATCATAACAAGCGCCAAAATGACACATCTGGACAACACGGCTTTAGATCCTCCAGATCCTGTGAAACACAGCTCGCCATATTCATACACAATCTCGCACAAAAAAAACCCATCAACAAACAGACAGACATCATCATTATGGACTTTGCCAAAGCTTTTGACAAAGACCCACACAAACGACTGCAGTGCAATCTCAATTATTACGGGATAACAGGGAACACACACGCATGGATTACAGACTTTCTTTAATTCCGCACCCAAACAGTAGTACTTGAGGGAAAACAATCAGATAAAATACAAGTAACCTCTTGGGTCCCTCAAGGAAGCTGTTTGGGTCCCATCCTCTTCCTCATCTACATCAATGACTTCCACGAATACACGCAATACAGTACACAGAGACATTTGCAGACGACAGCATCATATACAAGACGATAAACAACAAAGAAGACACACTAAAACTATAACATGACCTTGACGCAGCAGGACAATGGAAGACAGACTGGCTAATGAAATTTCACCCTGACAAATACAACATACTCAACATTACAACGAAACGCAACAAAATACACTATAAAAACAAACTCCACAACCACACATTACACCAAGTAGAATCCAGCAAACATAACCTACGATAGGGCAAACATATTAACAACATTACAGCCAATGCCAATAGGTCCCTAGGTTTTCTAAAACGCAACTTAAAAATAATTCACCACATATAAAAGAACACGCATACAAAGCACTAATCAGACCAAAACTTGAATACTGCTCTTCCATTTGGAATCAACACAACACAAACCAAATTAAACAAATAGAAAAACCACAAAGAAGAGCAGCAAGCTACGTAAACGATAATACCACAACACCAGCTCAATAACAGACATGATACACAAACTACAAAGGCCAACACTACAAACTCAAGAATGATATTATTTTACAAAATTATATACCAAATCGTAGCTATAAACCCAACATATATACTCACACCCGTAGACCCTCGAACCAGACATGCACACCCTTACGCATACAAACAAATACATGTTTCTGCTACAAAAGACACCTACAAATATTCATTCTTTCCACACACAATAACACATTGTAAACTCCTTCCCATAGCAGCAGTACAATTCACAACACTAGAAGACTTCAAGGCACAGATACCCTATACAGCCTTTGAATCCCTCATCACATGCAAAAAAATACGCCAGCTTTTACCTTTTATTTTTACACTACACACACAAAAAAAATAAAAAAAAATTCCCAAATAATCACGGTAAATAACCCCTTTTTTGCGCCTCTGCGATAGGATCCTCGAGGGCATAACCATCAACACTTTGATGGAGCTCCTTCACCGTAAAGAAGAGAAGAAGAAGTAGTTCTAGTTGCGTTTTTAACCTGCAGTACCACAGTACCACAGTTAACACAAGTAAATCATGGAAATATGCGTTACCTTAGATATTATTTCTGCATTGAAATCCTTAGATGTTTGCGTGGTGATCTGGACGAAAGATTACTAATCCTTCACTGTATTATAAATGAAGATATTACATAGAAACACGTGTTACGAAGAAATAAGTTTTTTGACTCGTGCCTCATCCGGGACTCGAACTCACGATCTTTGACACCAACTCGTTAAGCCGATTTATATCCGCAGCTCTGATATACGTCAAATGTATATTTTCGTATATGTATAAACAAGTATAACATAAAATAACAACTTACATGACTTATTGCTAGGCCTTTCTGCCTTCTTGGGCTTCTTTAGTCCATATGAAGAACCCCAAGAAGGCAGAAGGCCTATCGGTCAGTCTTGTTTATTGTTATTTTAATCTATATTTTCCTTCGCATGAACCTGTTTATTTATTGAATATGTATATTTATGTTTACTATAACTGTTTTAATCTAGCTTTACTTACAACAACTCGAATTGATATTGACATTTTTCCAAACAGTAGTTCAATGTAGAAACCGGTCATGTTTTCGGATATTGTCCACGCCGAAAAATCGGCAACACTTGTATATCAATTTCATTTTGGATTCCACGAAACATCCTTGAAGATTTTCAAATACAGTAAAATAAATTCCAATGTACGAACAATTTACATATAATAACAATGATTTACATCCATATTTGGACAAATGATAAATGAATTGGATCTGTACTGACTAAAGTGCAACAAAAATGATTTTCCAATTTAAACGCTGTTAACATGGGAATCTAGGAAATAAAATGCATATACATACATCGAAGATTGCCGCTGTTTTTAATCTGGCATATTCCGAAACCTGCATAAGAAAATGTATGCCCCAGCAAACATAATCAGTGAGGTCACATACTCGTATCTGAAATTAGGATTGATTGTATTACTTCTATTGATGTAATCATACGTCTGTGGGTCGAGCGCCCTCTGCAATCATCATTTACATACAGAAATGAACGCTTTCAATTAACGTTGACCTGGTACAAGTCCCTGTAAACAAAGTCAACTAAAAGGATGCGTCTACAACAAAAGGTGTCATTATACCTATCAAATAGTTTATAGTTTCCCATAAGCGAAAGGTTGGTCTAGCCAGACATTATCTCTCCCAATGGGAATGATAAAATATGTCTGTAATTTTTACGACATAACAAGTAAAAAGATTGGACAGACAATATAAAGCTTGCATTTATACGTGTAAATGTTCACGGCTTTTAGGAACGGCTGCGTTTCACGTAAACGTCGAAAAATATATCAAAATAGCAAAAACGAGGTGTGACTTGCATTTTGAAGCGGTATAGAGGTATGCTGATGGAGTATCAAGTTGCATTTTCAGACGGGATAAGGTGTTCTGTCCGTGTTCATAATGTTCAGCGAAGTGATCAACAAAGTGATTTTCCAGGAATAGTCAGGTGGTACAGCAAGAAGTTCTGAGCATGATCAGAAGGTACAAAGATGTATTCTTCATATTCTATATTCTTAGACGACAGGCGAAGTTTTCCAAGAAAGTTCAAACACTACAGTAAGGACGTTTCGGGCAAGCTCATGTTTCTTCATGTCACGCTTGGAATGTTGAGCGCAGTATTTCATTAAAGTTTAGATGTTTTGCAATCTGTTTTGCGCATGTTCGGACAGTTCAGTGTGGGGTTTAGCGCATGTTCGGACAGTTCATTGTGGGGTTAAGCGCATGTTCGGACAGTTCAGTGTGGGGTTTAGCGCAAGTTCGGACAGTTCAGTGTGGGGTTTAGCGCATGTTCGGACAGTTCAGTGTGGGGTTTAGCGCTTGTTCGGACAGTTCAGTGTTGGTTTAGCGCATGTTCGGACAGTTCAGTGTGGGGTTTAGCGCATGTTCTGGTGTGGAGTATGGTTTGATTGAATGTTTGTCTATTACAAATTTCCGCATATGCTGAGACGACATTAACTCGGAAGATGGAAGATTCGGCGAGATGTCCCGCATGTGTCCGGACACATCTTACATGCACATTCCACGTATTTAAACGGTAGCTTCGTTCGTTATTAACGCAGCATAGCGAAGTGTTCATTGCTAGTTTGGACGGTATATACGGTCGAGTGAAATGTTCCGAGTATGTTTGAAAGCCACAATAGCAAGGTGTTCCGAGTATTTCCTGATGTGAGATATTCCAGTTTTGTCCAGAAGCAATGTTTCTTGTAATAAAGTTTTAAGTAGTCAGACAACGCGGCGTTTCGAGTACGGTCAGAAGCGACTAATAAACGTTTGTCGTATACAGCCCGAAGTAAAGTATTCTCAGTTATGTTGACCTGGCGTGAAACATCACATACCAGAACACTGTCATCACCCACGGTATAATTTATGTCACTTGGCTATTGCCACCACTGTACGGGCATTGTGTAATCGGCCAATAGTTCATGATTCTCAAGTATATAACCAGGTCAAGAGGTTGATACTCTCGAGGAGTGACGGTCGTTGGAACTGTATACAGGAACGCTCCCTGAAATTCATTCGGTTTTTTAAGTGTATTGGTGTGTCTATTCGGGGAAATGACGGGGCAGAACCAATAAACGTGGCATGCTTGTACTTAAACAAACCAAGAAATTACGGAAATCGAACTGGATGTCAATAACGGTTAATGTTAACGTCTGTTCTGAGGAAAATAAACCCAATCTCACTCTGTGACCTGAAACAGATTGTACTTAAAGCCCGAAAGGTTATGTAGGATACCATTGCATTTTTTTTTTTATTCCTACCAACTTTTACCGATTACGAGTCCTGATTTAGTATAAAAAGATAGGTTTAAGAAAAACATGCACGGGCAATTTATTGTTTACTTACCTTGTACATATTCGTTGCATTTGAACATTGCACAATCATCAGCAATATTTTATCTTACGATTCGACATTCTATTGAAATTAATAAGGAGTCATGAAAAGCGAAATGGATTTCACTTGCTGATTAATTTTGACGCACCTTCGGGAATACTTCGAGAACTTCCATATGGAACATTTATGATGGTTGAACGTGCGATACCATTTTTTATGAGCAGATGCAGGTTAATAGGGTCGTTGTAATGATGACATTTACTCTCATTTTAGAGATCTTATGGGTGTTAGTAGCGACGGGGATACAGATGTACCAGATGTTAATTTAAATCCCGTATACGAGGATCTTGACAGTTACATCACAGCTCAAGAAGTAAATAAAGCTATTGATATTTTGAAGTTGAATAAAAGCTGTAGTGTGGATTCGATAATTTTCATTCCTGGGAAAGAGGTATTACTGCCATATTTAGAACGATTGTTCAATGCTATTTTTAGATTTCCCAGAAACTTGGTCCTAATCTTATACAGTACCAATTTTTAAGAAATGTTGTGTCAATGATTCAATAATTAACCTGGAATATCTTTAGTCAGCTGTTTTGGTAAACTATCAACTAGTATTTTAAATAACAGAATTATGGAATGGGAAAAAGAAAATTGTATTTTGACAGATGCTCAGTTTGGATTTAGTAGGGGAAGGTAAACGACCGACACTATATTTGTTTTACGAACCCTCATTAATAAGAAACTAAAAATCAAATTAAGGACAGACTTTATTGTTGTTCGTAGATTTTCGAAAAGCATTTGATTTCATTGACAGAGGCAAATGATGGAGTAAATGATAAGGTATGGAATTCGAGGACATTTAAAAAAAATAATCTTTGTATTAACGGCCAGATGAGCGACCGATTCCCAAACAAATCCGGTCTCTTACAAGGGGATATGTTGTCACATGTACTCTTTCCTTGTATGTAAATGTGTTTGATTAATGATAATTGTCTCACTATTGATTTACAAATGCTTAATCTTTCCTTTTAATGATGATATGGTTTTGTTTGCAAATACTCATGAAGGTTTGCAAAGTATGTTAGACTCCCTACAGGAATACAGCAGAACTTGGAATTTGAAAGATCATGTTGATAAAACTAAAATCGTTGTTTTTAGAAACGGGGGCAATATAAGAAATAATGAATCCTGGATATATAATAACCATACTGTAGAAATTGTTGATAGTTTCAAGTACTTAGGGATGTTGTTAGAAAATTAAGAGTGTTTAAATATTGGTTGAAATTAAAGCAGACGGATAATTTGATTTTGAAAACATGTTACGATGAGGGTGTGAGTGAGAATGATTTGCGGGTAAGAAATATTAAGAATGAGTTAGCAACCTTAGGACTTAATTACATGTTTGACTCTTCATTACCATTTAATGTTTCTTTTAAAATAATAGAACAGAGACTGATAGGTACTTCCAAACAAAGCATATTGTCAAAAGTAACGGCTTCTCCTAAAGGGTTTTTATATCAACGCTTAACATTATATTCAATTTTATTTAAGTAAACCTATTCGTCTCATAAATTAGATATAGAAATTGGAAGACATCATAACGTCACACGCAGAAACAGGATTTGTAACAAATTCAATTTGAGAGATATAGAAGACGAGTTTCATTTTATTTTGATCTGTCCATTTGATAGCGATATCAGGCACAGATTAATCAATTATTACAGAAAACCCTCGAGTTTTATATCACTACAACTACTTAGTATGAATAATGTTTGAGAGCTGTCCAATTTAGGAAAATGTTTATATTTAGCATTTAAGTGGCCAAGTGGTTATGGCGTCTAACATTCTGCTACATGTACGTCCATGTACCACTAGCCCTCCATCGCTGGGTCGCGGGTTTGAGATCTACGTGGGGCAGTCGCCAGGTACTGGCCGTAGGTTGGTGGGTGTTTTCTCCGGAAACTCCGGCTTTCCTCCATCACCAAAACCTGGCACGTCCTTAAATGACCATAGCTGTTAATAGGACGTAAAACACGAACAAACCAAACCAAACAGGAAGTGAAAAGTCTCGGATACCGCCTTAAAGGAAAATGGTTTGGAATCAGCGAGCAATTCCCCGAAGCCGTGGAAGAGAGGAGGAAGAGATTATACCCGGTGATGAAACATAATAAATCCGGTGGCAATCATGTCAAACTGGTTAGAGACAGACTCTACATAGACGGCCAACTCTACCAGTACGGGGCTACGGAGAGCGCGGATAGTGAGCGAGTAAATCGCACCCTTACCTTTCGTTCAGTGAGGCGGTACAACGAAGGCCAGATGACGTCACCAATGTGTTCAATACCCCTAACAACACGCGACGGCCCAAGAGAGCGCGTTCCACTCCCAACAGTGGGAACAGTCACCAACAACCCCCCGGGTCCCGGGCGCGCACAACGCCGACAGACGATTCCAACGGGTCGTATGTGGGCCAATCCCAAGGAAGACAACAGGTGGCATCGCACCAAGGAGGAACCACGTCATCATCGATCCGTCGTCATCCTCCTGGTCCAGGGAGATCCCATAGACGAGCGTAGGGAAGCGTAACGAGAGGTCTCGGCTTCAAAAACTTGAACATTGCATTTCTAAATTATGTGGACTTATGTCTAAATCGTTACTACCAGAATTTGACAATTTAGTTAAATCGCATGATATTCTTGATAATTAAGATATTATTAAATTACCAGATGAGTACACATACTTCGCAAAAAATCCAACAAAATTTAAAAAAATTCAGGGGGTATTGTCATTGTTTTTAAAAAGAGTTTAGAACATATGTTACAATGTATCACTACCGAGTCTGAATTTGTACGATGATAAGAATATCCGTGAAACTACTAAAAAATATAGATTATGATGTACGTATACAATCGTTACGGCGTCAACAAGTCGTGTTAAAAAAGATCACGCCTACAAACCGATCGTTTGTTTCAGCGTGTCACTCACTGTATCTGGCTCGTCGATTGGTGATGTAACGTTTGAGGTCGGTGTTGTCCTTGTAATCAAAAGCAGTGTACAACATTGTATCTTTTTCGGGGACTTGTTATTTGCGCGCATTGTCAACTTACGATTACGCATACACGTATAAGGAAATGTAAAATTTGCATTGCATGTACATGTGTCAAACCATATGTCATGACCTGCATGCTTCGTTGCATGTTTACTTATCCACATTTTCGTGAACCATAATGGTGATTATGATTACAAGAGAGCAAAATGAAGATTATTACACATGCTTGAAAGCTGTCCATACCGGCCGCTGCACTGAGAAGTAATATCATAGAACGGTGCAAGATTCGACAACTCATTGAGTTAGATAACTTTCATACCTGCTTAAGTATATTTGTAAATTATGTAATAACAATGATGTGAACAAAAACGATAATATTTATTTTATAATAAAAGTAAGTGTGCAATCGGCCCAAGAAACTGTCATTCAATGCAAAGAAGTACTTTTATGTATACAGTTTTATTTGAAAATATTGTCATGACAATTAAAATGTATTAAGCTTGAACAATTTAAAGGTAAGAATAATTACGAAAACAAGACTTTCCTGATTTACGTACCGTGCGACGCTATTTATTTGGGTATCATTTTCAAAAGTCTATTTTATCAAAACTAAACTAATGACAGTTTGGAGAAGAAATTTAATCAGAACCCTCGTTGACTCTAACATATTTCAACTATGCATATTTTCTGCCGATATTGATCGTTTATACCCAAATATTTGCCAACATACCGGAAGTGTCCCTTCCAGGGTACAGTAACGCCGGTTCAACGGCCTACGTAACTCTGATGGTATTTCGTGTTCTTTTTATAGAACCACGCGCCCGAAATATCAAATTGTGATAAAAATAAAAAGTTGATAGTATCTTTTTAAGTAAAATGAACAAAAAATCTTGTAATTGATAGTATATTTTTGTATAAAGAACATTGATATTTAACTCAAAAGTGTCCCGATTTGGGTACAGTGACGTTAGATAACCTGTGTGCCGATAGTACATTGTGTACCCACGAATATCAGCTGAAGTGTATATGGAAATAAACAGTTTATACCCAAAAAACTAAAGTTTTGATTTTTGAAAATTGAAAAAGTAAATGAGACCATCACTTTAAGTTAAATAATGAGATTTTAGAAATACAAGATTCGTACACATATCTTGAAATAATATAAACTACAATGTCAATGGTGTTTTTACAAAAGCCAAAAGTAAACAAACAGAGCAAGCAAAAAAAGCTTTATATGCATTGTATATTAAGATTAGATATATTTCCATTCCTGTAGATCTTCAACTGAAATTATTTGATGCACTTTCTCACCTATTTTATTATATGGATGTGAAATCTGGGGCTATGACAATACAAAAAGTATCGAAAAAAATACATTTACAGTTTTGTAAGGAAATTCTTAACATTCGGAAGAGCACCCCAAGCTATAAGGTATATGGTGAGTTAGGAAGGTATCCCCTAGAAATTGAAATCAGTATGAGAATGGTTATGTTCTGGCACAAGCTTATAACGGGGAGATCGAAATTATCTAGTGTAATGGATAAGTTAATGTACAATTTGCACCAGAATTCTTTATTAAGTTTTAAATGGTTAACGTATATACGACATATCTTAAACAATACTGGATTTAATAATTTATGGACTTTCCAAATATCATGTACAATTAATAGACAATGCTTGAAAACTATTATTAAGCAGAGATTATGCGATCAATTCATTCAAAGTTGGTTTCATGATGTTGAAACCTCCTCGCGAGGGCAAGTTAACTCCTTATTCAAATTTGAGTTTAATATTGAACCATATCTTTTAAAGCTAAATCGTAATGAACGAAAAGTAATATGTAAATTTAGAACATCAAATATAAAATTTCCGATAGAAACAGGAAGATGGAATAGAGTCCCACGCGAGGAAAGGTTATGTCCCCTATGTAATAACTGTGTTGGGGACGAATACCACTACTTATACCAATGTACTAATGTATCTGTTGTAGCACTTAGACAACTTTAGATACCAAATTATTATTATGTCAACCCAACATATATCAAAATGAAGGGAATGTTCTCAATTTGTAACACGGTACTTTTAACAAAAGTAAGTAAATTTATACAAAGAGTAATGAAGCTACTTAATATCTAAAATAAGTTAGCTAAAATAATTATTGAAATGGGTAATTGTTATTGTATAGATTGTATCAGGTGTCATATTATGTGTGTACTATGTCCATCAATGTATACTATGTAATATGTGACCTATTGTTACGCACGTATTACGTGTGGCGTGAGTGTAAAAAAAAAACTTGAAAAATTTGTAACCAAAACTTATAAGCCTAAGCTTTTGGCTAATAAAGAACCATCATCTTGTCTAACCCAATAATTAGTACACTTAGTAAAAGTTGTTGGTTTTAGCGTTATGATTTTAACACTGATCGTGGTGTGGATATTAACACTGATCGCGGTGTGGATATTAACACTGATCACGGTGTGGATCTTAACACTGATCGCGGTGTGGATATTAACACTGATCGTGGTGTGGATCTTAACACTGATCGCGGTGTGGATATTAACACTGATCGCGGTGTGGATCTTAATACTGATCGTGGTGTGGATATTAACACTGATCGCGGTGTGGATATTAACACTGATCGCGGTGTGGATATTAACACTGATCGCGGTGTGGATCTTAACACTGATCGCGGTGTGGATCTTAACACTGATCGCGGTGTGGATATTAATCCTGATCGCGTGTGGATATTAACACTGATCGTGGTGTGGATATTAACACTGATCGCGGTGTGGATATTAACACTGATCGCGTTGTGGATATTAACACTGATCGCGGTGTGGATATTAACACTGACCGCAGCGGGATCTTAACACTGATCGCGGTGTGGATCTTAACACTGACCGCAGCGGGATCTTAACACTGATCGCGGTGTGGATATTTACCCTGATCGTGGTGTGGATATTAACATTGATCGCGGTGTTGATCTTAACACTGATCGCGGTGTGGATATTAACACTGATCGCGTGTGGATATTAACACTGATCATGGTGTGGATATTAACACTGATCGCGGTGTGGATATTAACACTGATCGCGGTGTGGATATTAACACTGATCGTGGTGTGGATATTAACACTGATCGTGGTGTGGATATTAACACAGATCGTGGTGTGGATATTAACACTGATCGCGGTGTGGATATTAACACTGATCGCGGTGTGGATATTAACACTGATCGTGGTGTGGATATTAACACTGATCGTGGTGTGGATATTAACACAGATCGTGGTGTGGATATTAACACAGATCGCGGTGTGGATCTTAACACTGATCGCGGTGTGGATATTAACACTGATCGCGTGTGGATATTTCGCGTCTGCAATGGTATGGAAATCTACGTGTTCAATAACTTTGGCGCTCATCTATTTCACGCAAAAACGCGTTCCATATTTACAATTTTTCGGATCGTTTCCCGATTCAATGTTACTACTTATATATATATCTGGAATGTATGCAATATCAGTACAATCTACGTACTATTGTTAATCTAGAATAATCATGTACATAGAATATCTACGTAGATGTTTGAAAGTGAAGTCAAGGTTTACCATCCAAAATGACGTCCCTCTGTGGTCGAAATGTGAATATTTATCTGGAAAATATGAGCTGACATCGTCTTCTCGTAGGTGCTCAGGATTTTCTGTGCTCAAAATTATGCCGCCGAAAGAAATAGAACCTGTAAAAATGATATATTAAGCATTGACCAAGTATCGCCATATTAGAATCCTTCATTTCATTCAGGAAAAACAAGAAACTCGCGGAAACTCGATGAATCCGCACACAGCCATCTTAGATCATTGTTTGTGACAGGACCACAGGTATCTTGATTGTTGTCCGATTCAATCTATATGTACCAAAAATACATCAGGGTCGTTGTTGCCTAGATATACCAAGGTCATCTTACGATTTAGAACTACACAGGTTCACGTAACCGTGTCGTTGTCGGACTCAGATGAATTGGTCTGAGTGACAGAAATGTACATGTAGGAAGTCATGTTACCTAATTAGTATACATATGTTTTAGTCGTGTTCAGTATTAGTTAAACGTCATTTGTGTCTTATTTTGAACGTTTTTTCGCATAGATCGTTTATGTAGATGAGTGAAAGAGGTTTTTTCCCCCCAGCGATTCAAGATGGCGGCAAACTGAGCTCAAAATGTTCATATCGAAATCCAATTTTGAGGATTTGAAAAACTCAGAAGAAAACAAATGTCTTTTAGAAGGCAGAATTTGCAAAAACTACAAAAAAAAAAACATCATTTGGAAGACATTTTACCAGTTGTATTTTGTCTTCTTGTTAATACTCAAAATTCGTTTTTCTTGAGCTAGAAAAACAAATTAAAGCAGAAAGCATTTATAATTGACGCAGTGTCGTTATAATCTTTACTTCGGTCAATATAAACAAGACGAACTCTCATAGACTGTCTACGTAGACTTGTTGTCAGACTCAATGCTACTTATAATTTGTATTGTTAGAAGGGCCGCTGTCACCTAGAAATATCAGGGTTATTGTCCGATTTATTAGTACTACACATAAACCTAGCTCTGTCCTTGTTCAACACAGATGGTGTACTTTGATAAATATATAGCTGGGTCGTTGTCCCCTTCCGTCATATATATGCACCGTTTGCTTGATATACAATGAACAAAGGTAACGGAAATTATTCACAAAATTTGCATCACAATATACTACAATAAGATACATTGTAACTCTAGGATCAAATGAAAATGATTTTAAGCCAATTTCCCTCTTAATTTATTTTATTTTATTATAATCAAGTAATTAGCTTGGGTAAAATAAATACGTAAAGCGACTGTCCGCGTTCTGGAACCTCTTTCTACCTCATTTTAGGTCGAATACGAGGACGATTCCGGCCGCGTAGGAATTGCTTGAGGTGAGAAGTTTGACAATTGATATAAAAAGTCTCAAATGCATGATTCTAGGTGTATACCAGAAATGATTTGTTTTAAAATACTTCATATACTTTACTAGTTTGCTCTGTCAATAAATATCAAACCTGACTGTTCTTTGTGCTAACCAATTGTAAAATTTAGGTTTTGAATATGACTCCCCTGCATCTGCTGTTACATGTTCTGTACCAACTGCATGTATCGTATGAGGCGACTAATGTTTGAACTCCTTACAGAGTCGTGGATTCGTTTATGTGCACTCTACTTGGGGACACAAACGCGACCAAAATATACCTGCTTTTTGCACCCATTGCAATATTTGGAATCTTTATATTTCTTTGTGCTTCTAAACACCTTTGATTTCCTAGCGCCTCAATTGGCAACACCTCACATTGGGCATTAATGTTGATCGTTCGCCCAGGTGAGGAATACAATGGGTTCTGTTGCCAGGCCGGGACATACCGAAGTCCTTAACAATGGTACTGTAGTTAACGTTGTTATTCCCTGCTTAATATTCAATATAATGTAATCGGGCGGAATGGTGTGCTGGGTGCCTTTTGCCTGGTGTTTCAGTGAGATAGCACTATAAAGTCGGCATCAGATCCGCGCTATCACAAGGCAAGTACACCAACACACCCTGTCTCCGGCACACACATTGAGACAGGTCCTTAAATTACTTAAGCTGTTCATAATGTTTAACGAAATAAAACTAAACTATGAATATGGTACTGCTTTGCGGATGATAACTGTAAAGGAGAATTACCAAGTCAAAGGGAGACAACAGTGTAACCATGTTCCATAGTTCAATACGTTACTAGTAAAACTGGAAGAAAGTTTAACAAAACGCTGATTACTATCTATAGCTAACGTACACCTCTGTTGTATAATGAATGGCACGATTGTTGATAAAAATGGTCAGTTGAGGTAGAAATACACCTAATATTTAGCTATTTTACGACTAATATTTTTACTAGATACATGTACCTTTAAGAACAATCAAAGAAGAAAGTAAAATAATAAGGAACATGTACATGTAAAAATGTAGATAACATCTCTGTTATGATCAAAAACGATTTTCATTTGGCTGAGATCCAACTACTGTTTTGTTTTTAAACTTTCATCATTTACCATGAGTTCGGTCTCAAAAGAAATTTCAGTTCTGTCTGGAGGTTAAAAATAAAATATGAAGGACAATGATAATACTAATATAGCGAATGAAAAGAAAATATGTCGGTTGAAAAACGCTCATACATATATGTACATGTAACGCAACCGACAGAATACGTTTATTACACATTGTAGGCCCAGTATTTACGATATAATACATGTATGAACGTACATGAAGAAGTAATATATTCATGCTTCACATCAATGTTCATTATCAATATTTGTTAACTTTTGTGCCTTTATTCATACCGTCATTACATTAATGTATGTATGTCAAGGTCGTTAAGCATCGATCGTCAATGTGTATTGAAATATGAGGTATTGAAAACATACAATGTAACAATTGCAATAAGTTTTTATTGTTTAAAGGTAGTGATCAATTGCACTGTGATATTACATACAAATAAGCTGTGAATTTGTAGGATTACTGCCATGGTAACAATGTTTGAACATCCAGCCACTGCTGTGCGTCTTATTCTGCAAGTACAGTTACAAAGTGTATATATCTTTGTACATGTACAGTACGCATACAACAAATGTACATGTAGTTGTGCTATATTGTGTACATGCACATGTTGTTTCTGTAGCTGTGCATTTTTTCTTCATCATGTACGTGTAGTCACAGTAGCTGTGGATATTCTGTTCTATAGGACATCGGGGTCGTGACCGAAGGGTTGTGGGTTCGAGTCACGTCTCGACACTGTGTTGTAATTTGAACAAGACACTTAATTCCGCCTGTTCCAGTTTACTCAGCTGTAATGAGTACGTGGTTGGGAAGTGCAGGAATTTGTTGAATGCTAGCAATGAGCGCCTTAATGGCAGCACCGGCTATATGCTCCCCAGGGGGCTGAGAAAGAGTTTACATCCACATGTATATACCTGCAAGCATTGCACTGTAGCTATGCAATACTATAGGTCTCTTTCATATGTACCGGAGGAGGAAAGAGAGTTCCTCCAGAGGGCATCATAACCTGGGGTTTACCCCAATTATGATCCCCGAGCGCGGAATTCTCTATCCACCAACCGTTATTTATGAAAGAGTATTTTTCTCTCATATCTTCCATTAAAAACATATACTTCACCTCTCAATGCCCACAGACGGTCGCTATCTTCCATTTTTTTTTTTTACATACTTTCTCCTTGGTTAAAAACTCTATGGTTTAGTGGTTATTCAACTTTCTATTTTCCATACGGCATTTTGTACGCACCATCTTTGAATCTCATCGCTACTTACCGTACATCTCATACAGCGGGCAGAAAAAGATAGTTCCTAGTTAAAAAAGAAAAGAAATTATGTTTTTGTTGTCAAGTTTTTAATTCATGACTGATCAGATAATTATTAAAAATGAAATCATAGATACAAGACATTATTACCCATTTGAGAAAAATCTAGGAATCTGATTGGTTAAAAACTACAGTGTACCAAACCTTATTCGTAAATCTCAGGGGGTATACGGTCATGTCACGTGATTCTCAGCAGTAATACGATGGAATCACGTGATTTTACAAGGGGTATACGGGTCACGTGTCTTTGTATCTTGCGGCCGGGCATCGGGAGACAACTCGCATTCGACGTCTGCTTCGCTGTTTACAAAATGGCAAAACGTTTCGCTTCGCATATACTGATGAGGAAATACTCGCCAAAAAGGGCTAACTATGTGCCACATAACACACAAAAGTCGAACAGACGAGCGTCAAACATGCTGAGAACGTATTTAAAAGAAAAGAATCAGGAAGAAAAGTTCCAGGAATACTGTGCCTGTTATTTTTCTTTGCTTTTATTATAAAAGACACAAAGGGGTAATAAATTCGTTACACAGATTTTTGGCATGGTATACGGGATGGTATGGTCCTACAAGATTTCGTATTTCCTTCGGCCTATCGGCCTCAGGAAATACGAAACCCTTTAGGACCATACCATCCCTGCCAAAAATCCGTGTAACTAATAGTAAACAGTATAACCACGTGTCTTTGTTTATGTTAACGGTACACATACATGTAGCAGACGACATAAGTTGTTGTCATTGGGAGTTGCTCCCCTTAGTTTTTGTATTAGTATGCGATGTGATTAGCCCATGTATGACCGGATATGAGGGATATGTATGTCCATTGCGAGCCACTTTTCTTTGCTAACACTTCCCAGATACGAAAACAAATTAAATCAACGCCCGAAAATTAATTGAGAAAGCTTGCCCTTCAACGTAACTTGTTAAACGACCATACACCATAAACAAACACCTGCATGCCTATTAGCTTTATTGAGGACAACGATTACCTTCGCTTCGTGACTGGTCCAGCAAGCTACATCATTTGTTAAGCACAGAGTTCGCAAATTCTCTACATTGTTGATGGCTTTTACAGATTTCTTCACACAAACAAAATTCAATTTTTATAAAATGTAGATATATTTGATATCTCTACCCAAAGGTACATTTTGTGTATGTCAGTCTCACCTTATTCGCTGCTAATTCTGATTGAGAGCATTGCAGTTTCCTACTGAATTATCGGGTTGAATTGGCATAGTGTGCCCGAACTAATACAGTGGAAAATAAGATTAATTATTAGCAATTACTGTAGTTGAAGCTAATGGATTTTTATACGTATATGTTAACGAAAGACTGGAATTTGACAATTTTGAAGTATTTAATTACAAATAAAACTTTTTTTCTGAAGTGTTAAAAAACAAATTCTGCTTTTTTAAAAAAAAATTGTGTTTAGCGGTAAAAGAATAAAAATATCTTCTAATTACAGAATACTTTCTCCAATGTTAAATCTTATCAAAACATCAATTCCCATAGACTTAATATTGATACCATCTAGAGATTACAGAATACGTTCTCTCATAGACGGCACTATTAAATATGTATATAATCATACACTTTCCCATGGACTTAACATTAACGCTTAGAGATTACGTATTACGTTGACCCGTAGACGCCAATGATATATATAATTCCCCATAGATTATAATCTTCAACACAACAGGAATTAAAGAATTGCATTCTCTTCCGATAACACGAAAAAAATAATTTTAAAACAATTACAAAACAATATGCCTTCCTCGGAGATATTTATGTCAAAAGTTAAGTTAACAAAATAATTGTTCTTATTAATGTTAAGACTATGAAGATTACATATTGATTTAATTGTTCGTGCATAAAATTGAATATGTTGTTACATGTATTGTTATTGTACACTTTGTAGTATTTTGCTGTCCTATATATGGTAATGATAATTGTAACATTATACGGTCTCCAGGTTTTATATTGAAGTACTAAGTAAACTGCCATTTTAGAATATTAAATGATAAATAAGATACCATCAAATAAACAGGGTAATATACCTTTGGTTCCTTTAAACAAAAAAATCAACAAAATATCTTAATGAAACTTCCATATGTTATTTGTATATCAGCCAATATTTGTGTTGGGGAAATATCAAAATATATTTATAGTTCGTTATGTTATTACTGTGTGTACAATGAAAAAAAATAGCACACACATGTACATGTACACGTACAGACAGTCGACAAAGATTATTTGAGTTAAAGTGTTGGAGCCATAAGGTATATTCAATGGAGTGCATTTCCTTGCAGTGTTTCGAACTGCTGCAGATGAATAAAATATAGTAAAACTATAACACAGTTCCTCAGCAGTAAGAATTGTGCCAAGTAGCGAAGCTTTCTGCCCAGTATTGGCTTCTATGTAGAGAATAAACTTACGTAACTCTCCCTTTGATAATAATCATGTCCACATATGATATGCACCAAATCACCGAGTTTTAAATTCCTAACATTAAGCTCACCCATTCATAAACAAAAAAATAAAAAATAAATGTTTATATATTATTCCCTCTATCCATCCTCTCCTCCAAGAACGCTACAGTTTCGTTTCTTTGCACATATACTAACAAGCACTACTGTTGTGTTCAGTGTTATCCTCGCGTGCCATTTAGTATGAACATCGCAACTGACATGCTTCCCATGTTTTCCACCGATACACAGCACATCCTCTGTCACATTGTATTTGCACTAATTAGAAATAATTTTATTAGAGTATTTTCGGTATAGAACTTTATAATCGTTTTCCTTCCGGGAACACGATGATCCAGTAAATTATATAACGGCAGTCCGCCATATGCATCGAGAACTGCATTCTGGGAAAGTTTACAAAGTCGTTTAAGAATGTTAAAAGCTATCATATTTGTAGACACGAATATATGCCGGTTCGTTCCTTGGATCAGAATTCGTGTAACGGTTCAGAAACGGATAATTTCATCTCGTTCGATATCCGTACACGTATATTGTCACAAAAATGTTTATAGTATTTGGTCAAATTGTAGTTCAAACACACGTTCCGAAATCTGTTCACATGTCAGATTCTGTAATTCGTGTCGACGCCCCGCCATAACCACCGGGGCCGCAGCCATTCGTAAGGAACGTATGTCGATGAAAACTTCCGGGTTTCTTTTCTGGACCACAACACGCTGTGATCCGGAACGTGTTGATGAACTCGTGTCTGAAATGTCTCGCGGTCATCAGGTAAATGAATATGTTGCACGAATACTGTGACAATCCGATAGTGTCGATGATGGTCTTAGCCGTGTACCACGAGAAATAGTCCCGCCATTGAGGGTCAACGTGCATCTCATACACTGGAATATCATACGATCCTTCTGGAACACTGAACTGTAACGCAAACAAAATGGCCACCGGAAGTGTCGTAAATATTCTATAAAATGATATACACAGTAGCGTTACTGTAGATGGCGCTATTTTTGAGCGTCGTGACGACGATCGTACAGAATCATTTTCCTGATGACAAGTGGATTCTCTACGCAGTTTCGTTGCTTTAGCCGCAACTCTAAGAACAAAAATATTTAGAAAGAAGGTGGCGATTGGAACAACACAGAATAGTAGTACATCCGTAATCCATGTCCAATACTCAAAAAACTTGGTTTCGGACCCACCACATACCGAGTTTTTGAACACCCAGCCGTGGGCCTGGGGTAGGGACAATGCGAAGGCGAATACCGCTATAGCAATAATTTCCTTTGGTGCTCGGTGATGACGAGAAAATCGTTCACTTTTAAATGGTCTGACAATAGACACGAATCGTTCCGTCGTGAATCCAAACACGAGCAACGGGCTCATGTACTGAGCGAACATGTAAAAGACGAAGAATGTGGGACACCATATAGGGACGTCGATCGTCGGAAGTCCCCACGTGAAATGGAGGTAGCGTTGTATGTAGAGGAACAACAACAGCAGGTCGGTGGACGCCAGCGCTGTCAGGTACAACGCAGAGGTATTGATATGTTTCATCCGCCGATGCGACCAAATTTTCATTGTGATTATATTTCCCACAAACCCAATCACTAACCACATAGGCGTAACGTAACGATCCAGGAATGAGGCTAGCGGCGTGTTGATGACACTGATACAAAGGAACCAGTTCCAGTTGGGGCTGGTATAGTTGTCTGTCCGGGGACAAGGGCCTTTCAGCCATTCTGGTGTGGCATTGTCGTGGTAACTGTAACCAGGAGCCGACGCCATGCTTGCGTTCGTCATCTCTATCAGCCTCATAGCAGATTATACATCATGACACAGTTCTGGAAAATACAAGCAATGCACGAAATCAGATCAACATGTATGATGGTTGTAGAACATATATGAAAAGTTAAAAAAAAACAAGAATGTTTAAGTACAGTAATAGATACAATCAGTGCCATCTGGCTTACGATATCGCCCACGATCTGGTATAATTGTAGTAGTGACATACAAACACGTATATACGACAATGCAGCCGTGATATTATCATAATGCAGATGCCATAGTTTAGCTTCACACGCCAATCAGTTAAGACTGGGTGTCGATGATAATATCGATGAAACAAAGAAAAAACGTTATCACCAACAGTGTTCTGAATGCAAACAAAATCTGCTGGGATAGACTTAGATTCGATCCTTGGAACTCAGATGTACAATGTCGCTCTGACCTACTAAGCTACGTTGTCAACGACAGAGCCATGTCAAATATTCGATGCGGTTTTACAGATTGCTGAATAAACGGGAAAACAAACCCAACTGAATTCTCTAATGATTTGTCTGCAATGGGACGGATCTCGTTATCAGTTGTGTATCTTGTGGCTGCGTGGAGATTGAGGCTAGTATCAAATACAAATATACAGCATCTAAACACATTGTGACAAGTATAAAAAAACAACGAAAGCATTACGTGTGACATTTAGGTGTATAGATCACTGCAGTGTTTGCCCTTCTCGAGAGAAATGCTGACTGTCCCGAGCGACCTGTTTGTAGGGGGCGGACAGTTTGTGATAGTAACAATTGTCTGCCGTTGCGTAGGTGATCTATGGTGCGTGTACATCACTTTACAAATGTCACTCGGACATCGTATTCGCATGACGTAATATTCTAATACTGGTATTGGTAATGATCTCGTATGTTCTAATTTATTTGGCGTTGATATCATTAGCTTAATATATTAGTCTTGATAATGGAACATTCTAGCAATACCGAATATTAACAGGGATTGAGGTAACAGACGGAGCTAATGTCACTTGGGACCGCCAGGATTTACTCATGAACTAAAGTTACATTGACATCTGTCCAGCGCTCTCTGATTCCGTCAACAACATAATGCCGAGGGCTTTGAGCTGTGTCTATATAATAATGCCAAAAGAAAGGCATTGGCGGACAACGGAATTTGGACCAGGGGAGTATCTCTGTCTATAACTATATTCATCGACGAAGTTCGGGAATGAGACCGAGGGATTTGCCTGTCTAGAAATGAAGTGCTAAACATTGAACACATTGCCATTCCTATACACTAACCGGCCGTTTGCACAGACACCCAAACAATGACCAACGGAATAGCATCTGTAAGGGAATGGAACTGTTCCAATTCAAATCTTCTTGTGCTAGTGCGAATATGAGGTATTGCCACAAAGTAGAATAATAAGATGTAAATATGTTCCACACGCATGTCATTACCATATGCTCTCTAGAATTAATTTACTATTGGGCATGAAGAAAAGTTTGACTATACATGAAGAAGAAAAGATGCGTATTAGAAGCGAAATGAAGACATTGAAAGGGTTTCGTCTTTTCGCAGTGAAAAAGCGAAAACTAAGAAATATAACGGACAGAGATTTAACGAAAATACAAAATGGCACAAATCATTTACGACAATGAAGCTTTTTCTCAATAGGTTTGGTTACGTTTCAGACCATGAGAACGTTCCTGTTCGAGATACGACGGTTTGTAACGTGTTAAAGAGACACATTCCATCTTTTACTTCGACACATCTTTATCATTCAGGTCTTTTAGATGTTTCGATATTACTTTTGCTAGTTATTTCATAATTGTGTTTACACGCAACGATTTCCATTGATACTTTATGACTTGTCTTGTCACCTCAAACGAACATTAAACATATACAACAATCCATTTCTTTTCAAGCATCCAAACGATCTGCTAGAACGGCAATGCATTTAAGAAGATGCTATAGACTAAAGAATCATTTCGCGACTAAGGCCTTAGTTTCTATGCTTATGATTACACACACCGGTTCGTAAGGACGTTGCCTTATACGATTCATGAAAGTAGAAAGGACCAATTAGAATTATTTAAGACAACATGGTGCTTTTTAGGCGTAACTAAGGTACATATATCAACATTATGCAATACATTGTTTTGTTCAGGTGTATATACATATGCATGTTTTATTTCGCAGTATACAATGCAATACACAGGTTAATCTCGTTATACTGCCACCCTTTGTCACGATAAATCATGACGTTATAAAGAGGTTTGGCGATGGATTGAAGGAAACATATATAATCAAACTAAGTAATAGAGAATCAAAGGACGTTGATATATGTTGGCGGTAAGTGAGGTGGCAAATGAAGAGGCATTATTATTTTTTGATGATGATGCTGATGATGTTTGTCAATGTGGATGGATGATGATGATGATGATGATATGATGATGATGATGATGATTGTACAGAGGATGATGAGGATGAGGATAAGGACGATGCTTTTCATTTTGTATAAATGATGATGAATGAGAAACGTGTGCTTCTGTCTACAATATTTTTTTTAATGTAATAACGACGCAAAAAATTCCCAAATTTTCGAATCTAGAGTTATACATTATATGATTATATAAACACATGCTGATTATAGCTTTTCTACACATGTTCCACACATTCAAATTTAATCTTATGTGTGTATTGTTTTCGTCTATAGTGACTATATGCATTTAGAGTGACATAGGTAAACTAATTATTTAAATAAAAGTTTTTGTTTACACATGGAAAAGCCAAATGTAACCTCGTTTTCATTTTACAAAAAGCTGCGCGCAATATTGACAATAGTGTGGCGCCTATATCCAGTGGTCCTATGATTTATCATGGATGTGTGTGACAACCATTAGATATAAACACGCATGCGTAAACCTTCACTTGACAAAAACAAACGTATCCAAGACTAGTCGCACATAGCTCTCTTGTTTGGCATAATTCCAATACTAGAGAGGTTTTTGTGTGAAACGTGCTTAGTAAATTGTGTCAAACAGAACATAAACGTGCGTCTATTGCCCAGTTGAAGTTTAAAAAACATAGCTTCGAAAAATTGCAAGTAAAATAATTATATGTGTTAAAACAGAAAACTATAATAGGAATTGGTCGGTCTCGGACGGACTTGTGACGAACGCTCTAACAGTGAGAGGTTATTTCCTCTTGAGTTACAGGCGCATGACAAAACAGCTGTTAACATAATATAATATCTCTCGAAAATTTTGTCAACAGTTTTAATGGGTATTCATTTGCTCGCATTAACTAGTCATTGGAAGTGAGAATCATACAACGTATATGAGTTGTGAAACTTCGTACGAGGTTTGTTTCACTATATCTGCCCATGCGAGTAACCCTTGTAAACATTTATTACTTTACATGTACGTATCCGGTTCGATCTGTTGCGATGATTTATACATTGTCCATTACTTTTTACATCCAATAAAGCATGCAACGTTCTATTTTCCCGGACTCGTCACAATTTTAAGCTAATTTCGTATCACAGCTGAAATAACTATTTTCGACCAGTCTTACCAAAATAAGGTAGGACGTCTGCATATTTGACATTGATAAATGGAATGTTTCAGAAATGACATATTACGTAATACAGCTTCAGCAGCCCTGTTCCTTCTGTCGCAGTAAAATTGACAAATGTATCAATATAAATATAATTTTCATTTAAAGAAATAAAAGCGATAAATACGGAAAAGTTTGGGCCTGATATATGCGTCTCCATGGCAACGGCTTAAAGGGTGAGAATCTGTTCCCGAGATGAACAAATTTGTAATATAGAGAAAGTATGGCAAAATGTTACTCGAACAAAGTATTGTATACAAGTTGTGAACCGTTGCACCAGACTTAATGTCTTCATGTGAAACTTTGATCGACCCTCACATTCCTTCATCCTTTCATACAAGCAAGCAAATAAATAAGCAATACCTCCATGTAAATCTCGACTTAAGTTTTATCAGAATTCGCTGCCTCTGAGAATCCGTCATGAGGACTGAAATCAGGATATCCATCAATGTCCTAAAAACGAAGCCTAGATGATACCAGAATGCGATGAATCGTATCAACCTCTTTGACAAATCTGGATGAGGTTAACTTAAAACCCTGACTGCAATAATAAGATTAACAAATAAAGTAAAACATTAATAACTCTCTCCCACATCTCCGACAGGATAAGTAAAAAAGCAACATCGGCGTAATCGAAAACGTCATTCATTCGTCCAAGCGAAAACATTTACTTGACGTTTGGGTATATCTGTGTTCAATAAACAAAATACCTTTTGATACATGACACGAGGCAGTGTGTGTATTCATTACGATATCGGAAATATTTTCTGTTTCCTTCACTGATAAAATTACACCAATGTCATCAATAAAACAACTTGTCAAGTATTCTGCAATTTCATTTAATTTCAAATCAATTTTATTGTACTAAAAAAAAACACAATTGGATTTGGCACAGGCATTGCCTATAACAGCCCTTTCCAGAGAAAATACACACATTTCATACATTCATATATACATGTACATATATATATGGAGCAAAGAAGTAATTTCAACAGTGTGGACAAGTTTAGGTTGTCAAAGTTTCGGAGCGATCCGCTCCTTTTTCAAGACACAGTGAAACAGAACAGTTACATGTACATATACATCATATTACAAGAAGATATAACTGATATAC
The DNA here is from genome assembly GCF_002113885.1 of Mizuhopecten yessoensis. NCBI lineage: Eukaryota > Metazoa > Mollusca > Bivalvia > Pectinida > Pectinidae > Mizuhopecten > Mizuhopecten yessoensis. Next base: position 177,901 of record NW_018406277.1, on the reverse strand, counting down.
TTTATATATATATATAGAGAGAGTATTATAGAGAAGATGTAGTATATGTTCGAATCGATAGGAGAATCCTAGAACCATTTAATACATGTTCACAGAAAATAATATCTTGGATATCATAGATTTTANCGATAGGAGAATCCTAGAACCATATAATACATGTTCACAGAAAATAATATCTTGGATATCATAGATTTTAACATTTCAATTTATATAGTCTATTTACTTCAATTATTAATAGCCTTGTGCTTGGTTGGAGGCACTTCAAAGACACTGTCACTATACACAGTGCCATCCTTCCCAATTACATCAGAGTTATTGTTATAAAATAGCAAATACAAACACATTGTAATATAATTTTTAGTATAGTTTAAGTTAAAATCCTCCAGATTTATCAATAAACTCCAGAACACATGAGAGAATACATTTATTTGATTCACTGCTAATGTTCATATCACCCTTAGTGAAAGTAACAGTATTTAAGATGATGTTGTCAATTTCGTTATAATTAGATAATGCATTGTTTGAGGCAATTGAGGAAGAAGTGATTTGCATCTTCAATAATATATCCACAGTCACATTTAGGGTTATCTGTAAGATGATCATTATAAAAATCTGATTTTAATTGGCTGACTCTATTCCGTAGTTGACATAGTGTTATATTCAACCTCCTGGAGCCACCGTATTTAAAATTATCCTTACAGTCAGATGGTTGCAAAACGTGTGTGCTTTCCTTAAGTAATGCCAGTTTTAACTGGCTCAATGAAGTGAGTTTTGGAAAAATACAGAAAAATACGAGGATTCATATCATTATTAAAACATGGTAAAATACAATCATAAAGATGGTCAGGACAGTCATGCTGCAGTATCTTGAAAAATAATATACATTGGTAATTATCCCGTCTTATATTTAGTTTATCTACACCAACTCCCTTATATATTAGGTTATGACTTGTACCTCTTCTCAAACCTGATATAACTCTGAGAGATTCTAATTGGACTGATTCCAATAAGTCACTTTCACCCTGGGTGCAATTATTTCACAAAGCAAAAGCAAATTCAAGTGTTGGTCTTATAAAAGATTTATAAATTATTTCAGGAGATTTTCTATCTAGCTTGTGTTTGAGCATTCGCATTATTTGTAGTTGTGTACAGCTTTTTCCATTTATATAATTAATTTGATCAGACCATGATCCACGACTATTAAAAAGCAAACCAAGATGTTTATGATTTTTGATATTTATAACAACACTATTTGAGAATACCAAATCTGGATGAGATGTCTCAGAATTATTTTTATTAGACATTAGTAATGATTCAGTTTTACTTAGATTAAATGATAATCCCCATTTATCAGCCCAGAGAGACATTCTCCTTAAATCCTCATTAAAATATCTTAGTATGTCTGCCATCACCATCTATCAAAACGTAAAGAGAAGTGTCATCAGCAAAGAGTTTGACATGGGAGTGCAGTTCATCTTCTAGGTCATTAATAAATATTAAAAATAAATAAGGCCCGAGAACCGAGCCTTGGGGTGCACCAGCTTTTAACGTTTGTAAATTTGACTTTTAGCCATCTATTAATACCCTTTGTTGTCTGTCTATCAATAAGATAGCAATGAATCTAGTTCAAAACGTCGTCACAAATTCCATATTTCTTCAATTTGTAAATCAATCCACTGTGCCAAACCCTGTCAAAAGCTTTGCTGATGTCACAAAATACTATCATTGCCTCTTTCCTTGATCAAGTTGTTTTGAAGCTTCATCATATAAATATATTAACTGTTTAACTGTGGAGTCATTGGGAAGGAAGCCAGACTGATTTTTTGAGATAACATTATTCTCAGATAGAAAATAAAAGAGATGTTTAAAAACAATTTTTTCAAGAAGTTTGCTAAATAATGATGTGATAGAGATTGGTCTATAGTTACTGGGGTCACCTCTTCCTCCCTTGCCCTTATATATTAGGGTAGCATTAGCACACTTCCAAATATTCTGCAATTTCGATGACACTGGGAGAAATGGAATCAGAAACGCTAGCGACATGGACGACATTTATTAATCCCTGACAAAGTCCCAAAGAGACACACTTATCATACAAAATAAGAAAAATAAGAAAAAAAATTATTGTTCATTTCAAGACACCTTTCAAATTTCTAATATTCTGTAGCAGTATTACAGCCAGGCATTGGAGTTCATTTATCAAAGTGAAAACAATGTTAATGGTTAATGGTGTGAAGGCAATCCGTCTTTCCTCGTGCGTGGGTATGAGTTTTAATGATTTATATAACACCTCACCCGAATAGAAATTATATTTCCGTAAGTGGAGTTAAAGGAGGATTAAGGAAGATGAAGACCATTTTCTAATTCCATGTGATTTCTATTTAAAGATTGAATCTTGCATTGGTAGATTAAATCTTTCTATTTCAATCAACATGTCTTTTTTCAATAATTGGAACGTCCAAGATTCTGAAGCATGTGCAAGTCTACGTATTGACGTGATTTAAAAAAAAGATGAAGGACCACCATACAACATGATGGTGTAAGCTGGTAGTTATATACAGACAAATTATGAAGAAATAAAACACAAAACATATTTTAAATGTCATATTCTATTTTTTGTTGAGGAATTCATAAGTTGAAATATAAAGCCTTTCTGACGCGTATTTATACGCACAGGCAATGTTAATCTGGTCAATTGCATGGGCAAATGAAACAGGTGACATAAACTGATTAGTTACGTTCTATATATTTTACGTAAATAATCATTTTTAAGCGATTTTACACGGACGAGATATTTATAAAAAACAACAACTTTTAAATGATTCTAAAAAAGCAGCATAAGCAACAAGGTGCATTTAAAAAAATATGTTTTTTGATATAATTCAATTATTTAAACTGTATCACGTAGGTATTTGTATGGTGGGCTCAATTCAATTACGGTTAAAGTGTTTTAATTTTATGATGTTATTATGTTGATGTGTTTATGTAGTAACAAATTGACATGTGACGCCTTCATACAATAGATATTGTACTGTTTGAATGTATTCTTACGCCCCATTCGCATTATGACGTCATTTAGCCTGGACCTTTTATAGAGCTATTATGTTGATAAATACTCGTAAAATATCACTTAGCGTAACCTCACAAATCATGAGGCATTATTAGATCGTATCGCGTAGCTGTTCATTTCATTCGTCTCATAAATTCTACATAAAAGGAAAAGTAGGTACTCATCCTTTTTGTTTGTGTGTTTACATACACATGGGTCTGTAAATATTCTGCCTACGTCATGTGTATACGTCTTAATAAACACTATCGCGTGACAGATCTATTAGATTTAGAGGGTAAAACGAATTATTGCGAGAGTGGCAAACTGGCCACATTTACAAACGGCATGTTTCAATTCATAACCCTGTTGAAATATTGAATACCTTCTACAAAATAGATGCACATTGTGTACACGTGAAAACAACAACTTTACTCGTGTTTATCTCGCAACCTAAACAGGTGTATTCCTGGGGATAAGATGGATTTGTCTTTACCTGCCTAGGCGAGAAAAGTCATATTAACTATCATTCTAAATACGTCACCATTGAGACATCAATTTATGCAGCGTTACAAGAGCAACGTCCTCGATTTTGTCACGCATTTCATGTGCCCTTGATGATAATGCGGTGCACTGGGTTCACCATTTCAGCTTGTTTGTCCTGTACGGTAGGTGGGTGCGAGAGAAAAGGTATCGATCACTAATGCAGCCAGAGGGTTCAACCCTCGAGATATCCTGTTTTTGAGTTTTAGCACTCGACAGAGCCTTAGTGTGAGATTTCTCTGTCTGCATCACAGTGAAAAGATATATTCTATTAGTCTCTCAGTCACGGACTGCATTCATAAGATATCTAGTATTGCTTCTATGCCTCTCTGTCATCTGTTGTTTTCAGAAATCTATTATAGGATCTATATCTCCTTATCATCTTCTGTATTGAAACATTCTGCTATTGATAATGAAACATAAACGTTGTACCAGTACCAAATGAAGCGAGAAGCTATTACTACATTTATGTAGTTATTTATCTGACCGCCATTGAAAGAAAAAATCCATCTTTAAAACAGCTATTTATGGTATGCAACTAAGTTCTTTTCATGCGTCTGGATCGGGATGAGTCTTTCTAAAAGTTCAATTAACCTCGCTAAAATGTCACCCCACCGATAAGTCATATTTAATGACTCATTTATCATTGATTTTCGGATATGTAATAACAATTGTAAGATATATTGAACTTTTACTTTAGTTATCAAAATGGTACACAGCGACGTTAACGTCGTCTGTAATGAGGTATTAAGGCCGAAGTCTTCATAGAAATTGTTCACATGCATTATAACATGTCAATCTCTGATCAATCACAAAGGTTACCCAATTGGATGCTTCGTAATAACATATTTTTGAAGTTTATTTATATACCTAGACCATGTGAAGTTTAGTTTCTCTTTCACTGTCTGTTGATAGGCACACCGCCTTCAAACCAAGATGACTGTAGCTTTTAGATCCGATAGCATCGTTTACCGTTACATAAATGTAAAACCAAGAGCGATGTGTGATGATCATTTGCAATATTTTCCGTTGTATTTTAATAATAACAAAAGAGTAGACTTTCTATGTACAACTTTTCATTTACAATTTTATATTATGTCTTGACCATTCCTAACACCGCAGAATGTTATTTTATGGAATACAGATCATGCAAAGTTCATTGACCAATCTAAGTCTTTTTACTTTCGTTTTTTTGTTCACCATATGTGAAAAAAATATTACACGGAATGTTTACTTTGATTTAATTGTTTTTATCCATGGTCAGATCCGTCTTAATTGTGGCCGTTTTGCTTCTCACAGTCATTAAAATAACTTTTAGCTTCACAAAACCTAAGTAAATTTGTTAATAACCTTAAATTTGTCATTTCGTAGCATTCAATAAAAATGCCTGTGAACTATTCGTATTAGAACACCAGCCTTAATGCTTTAATTAAGACATCAAAATGGGACTTGTTAGGACACATACGCGGCTTTAATTAATAATTCTTAAGTGGTTCTTAATATGAGATCGAAGTGACTCCTAAGTAAGAGATCGAAATGGTCATCTTTGACTGGAAGATTAAGGTGGTTCTGACGTAGGGATCTATTTGCGACACGATATCGACTACATTATTATGCAATAGGTCGAGGTTGGTCACCTCACTGTAGTGATCGCTGCATCAAGTTATTCACAACAGAGATCTCGTGGGGATCGGATTGAAAGTTTACTTAGTTTATATGTATGCATCAGGTTTTATGTTAATGAATCAAAAACACGGTGAAATGGTATATATTAATACATTCAACATTGTGATGACCGATATAAATTAATTCAAGGACATCTACTAATTAACTGAACTTTGTATCTATATTTAAAAAGATGCCTGTACTATCTTACTCCGAATTTACAATGATTAATGTAAGACAATAAATCTGATATCGATATAGTTACCGATTAAAGGACTTCTGCAACAAGTTCATGAGCGCTTTTGTATCAAATCAAAGACGCATTGACACAACCTTATTATTTCCTTAGATTCGAAATGTCACCACCTTCACTGCAGTAAGTTAGGAATGCCATTATCATTAACAGTTTGAAACAGGTTTCAGAAATAATTTCAAGATTTTGAATGAATGTTGTATATTTAGATTTCGTGATTTATACATAATACAGTTTAAATAATGTTGGTATGCTACTACAAAGAACAGGAAAGTTAACGATCGTAAAATAAAATTCCCCTTGTTTACCATCGAGTTGAAATGGTCATTATCGTTATACTGCGATGAAATACAATGCACTTTTGAACTCTCACCATTCATTCGTTTACTATTTATTATAACTAAAAGGCATACCGCCATATGTGCAATACTTGTGGTGGGTGCGATATTGTCGCCGTTTCACTTCATTGTCAGTTAAGAAATAAGATTCATAAGATAAGTTAAGAAAATAAATACAAACATACCGTTCTAATAACAAACAGTTGTTCTCAGAGCATGCATAAAGCGCACACTGACGAAATATCGACGGTCGTTACTACCTGAACTAAGACGAGGTAGGTATCAACTCATCTGACTAACGACCCACAATAAAAACCGAAACAGTGGACTCCACACTTACACCCTAGGAGTACAAAGGTATACTAATCTTCACAGCATGCACTTAACATCTGATCAATTAGTATTAGTTTCTTTTCCTCAGCAGTAACATATCATCACCCCCCATTTTTTTAAAATATTTTGTTTGTGTATTAACGTGTGTTTGTCGTTTGTATCTGCAGTCACTGTCGCTTACTTGGAATTTAATCATAATTTAATTTCAGAAGGACCTATCGGCATTTGAAGAAGCACACTTGCTGTCGTAAACGAATTTCAAAAAGGACAGTATCAGGTTTAGTAGTCTCTATTTCAATTGAATCTATTAGTGTAGTTCTTGAAAACGAACAAGCCGGTTCCAGTAATGCTATAACCGATACCTTTTTATTGGATATGCCTCAGGTGATTTTTCCTATCTTCGTTTTTAAATGCAATTTTGAAGGAAGCTGAAATATTACACTTGCATTACGAAGGTTTGTAGCTAAAATATGTTTTGAAGTATGCTTTACTTAGCTCTTATGCCATCTGATGATTGTGACATTAACCACCTTTACATTCATAGTGTTTAATACCGAAACATATTCTCTCATAATACTGGAATCTTCCGTTATTTGTTTCATGAAATATCAAATGATGCAAGACATATATCACAATACACTTGTTATAAATGATATCTGTTTTGTCATCTTTCCATGTAATAAATGTTTAAATGCATTAATGTGAATATTTCAGTAATTAATATATGTGATCTACTTTTTGAACCCGCTCAAGTAAGAAATAATACCTTGCTACAAATATGATACTTTCTGTTTCCATAGCAGTCGTCACGTGTTTGAACCGTTCGTCTGGAGGCAAATGTCAAGGGCACTCAGATAACATTATCAAGATGCTTTGGCCGCAATTATTGTCAAGCCGCTGAGTTATGTAGTCAATGTCGATGTATGAAACAAGTGTTAATGCACTGATTTTGTCGTGTCTGCAACTAATAATAAGGACATACCATTATATGAAGTCAATGTCTTAGCCACGCCGTTGTCTGTTGGCTAATACAATACCATGCCGTTGTGTTTGGACTAAATCATTGCCATGCCAATGTATGTTGCCAAATATTATGGCATAATGATTTCTGTGGCTTTTGTCATAACAACAACGATATCAATATCTTATGTAAAGGACACGTCAAAGTGTGAAGCCAATGTCAATACGATACCAGTGTGTACAACTAAGGTCATGGCCACTTTGATATCTGTAATCAATTCCAAATGCACCAATTATGCTTGTAGTCAATTGAAAAGGCAACCCCAATGTCTACACATAATGTCAAGCCAACACCGATGTCTGTTATCGTTAGCACGTCAAACTAAGTCAATATTATGTATTTTCAAGTATGCGTGCTTTGCTTTGACGCGTTTCTAGAATTTCCCACGAACTTTCAAAAAGAAATTGTAAAACACACGGAGACTAATGACAGGTCTGGTTTTCGGGTTTTAACGATCATGCATTCGCGCTAATACAGAACACTGTCTCAAGGCGAAGTTAACGCTCTATCTGCACGTCATCATTGTATATACAGAAACGTTTTACTGTATATTTTCATCATGGAAACCTCGGACACTTAAAAGACATTTCAAAACATTTACATTGCGTCTCGGATGCAATGCATAGTAACTTATCACCATTAATTCTATAGTGGCCGGAAATGTTTTTCTCGCAACTAACCCCACAAATGGACGGACTGGCGGCTTACAATGATTCCTGTCATCCTCATTAGTGGATCGTGATGGCGCATTATGTCGACCACTCGCTTAGGTCTGTTGACCAGGTACATCCCCATCAATAGCTGGTGATTGCCATCATAATTTCAGATTATTTTTTATCTAATGGCCATATGGCGGTTACATCATACACATTAATTGCTTACGGGGAAAAGCTTTTATCATCATTGAAGCATACAAAGAAATATATCCATCTCTGAGGGCAATGTATCTGTTTTAATTGCTTTCTTTTACAATGAACGGACACATCGTCCCTACCCGGATCTTCTGACAAACAAACACGTTGTGCCTATAACCTAAGTTATTCTTTGCTCTCTGTCATGAAAAGTTAGATAAAAGAATCGAATATCTAGCAATGAATTTCTTTAATTGATTTTCACAGCTGTATATCAGCCTATCTGACATGAAGTAATTGTTTTTGCTGCCCTGTTAGCCATACATGTTGGGGATAATGCGTGTGAGGAGATTAAAGGTACACAAGCACGGTATGAACTAACGGATATACGGTTAGATCGTATGGTTCTAACAGCCTTGCTCTATTTCTATACATAGGTTCAATTACCAGTACCACGTGACTCCTCGTTACCAATCATTGGATTAGTTTAAATAACTTGATAGCATTGTATTATTGTCTAATAATACAGCTGATTCATCCGATATCTGAATAATGTGACACGAGATTTGGACGGGATTTTACTTGATATATGTTAGGTTTAATTAGATAACAGCTGTCATTTAAACTAAAGCGATTACCTAACAACGTCAACATATACAGCATATGTCAATTAAAATAACAGCAACAACCACATTATCTTGGCTATATGTCGATTTTAGCCACAAACTCTTTCTAGAGCTGAGTTTGCCCCGATCTGTACTGGGTCAGTTATGGTTCTAGGACTAACCGAGACACTGTTGACCAGCTCATCAAAGAGACAATCAACGAAAATCATGATGGGTAATCAAATGACATTCCATTAATATGTTATACATTGCGAGGGAGCATCTGAGATACAGCCATACTTATCTTTGGCAAATAATTTTGTAGAATTATTAGCGCAAACCTAATTTGATCGAGACTTTTACTAGAACCCATTATCATCGAGTAATACATCTCAAGGAACAGCAATGCAATATAACCCCTAGTTATCATACAGCTCTTAACGAAGCGTGATGGCTGCCACCATCAATGGTGTTGCTCGACCATATCCCAGGTACCAGCAAGTCCCAGGCCATAGGCAAAATACAATGCCAGCAGTTTTATGGGTAGTTAGCTGGCGCAGTGCATAATACAGCGGTCTTTCACCAAGGCGACCGGGGTTCGATTTCCCGAATGAGCGTGATAAGGTAAGGATTTATTTGCCCGATAACATCGGTTTTCTTCGGGTATTCCGGTTTCTTCCCACATTTAGATCCCAAGTGCGCTAATATCAGTGGCAACAAGAGTGATTAATGTAAGTTCAAAAAAGTTGTTTCATATTAATATATAAAATGAAAGTTTGTTATTCAAGGTACGAGATGATAAATGCATTTTAGAAAAGTTATTAATAGTCAAATATTTACAAACTAATATCGTGCTCACTAGAAGCATATCGCGTAACAAAATTACAATGTATCTCGTTTTGTAATTAGAAGTAAATTTCGCATACGATTACCGTGTAACATACCTATAACTAAATGTTCCTAAAACATGAACAAATATCTTTATATTTACATGTTGCAACCTCAAAACCACCACCGCGTTTTGAAATGAGTTATGAAATTCATTGCACATTTTTTTTTTGCTTTTTTATGAAAAAAAAGTGAATAAAACTTGCGAAAGCATTGGATTGTCTATAACACGACGTTATATCAAATAGTAACACTTATCATAAGGCAAGAATCATGTTTATTATTTGTCTACACTACTCTGTGACAGATCGTTATGCTTGACCTCACAGCTGTCATTACTGGCAGACCTTATGTTTTATGCTTCACCGAGTTTTACGTTTTGGTTTTCTTTTTGCTTGAACACTTTCCGTATGTGTTGACGCTATGGTAGTACATGTAATGGTTCTTCAGTCTAAACAGGTAGGTCAGTTAGCATGCCAGAGCTATATCGTTCAGCGGACTATTTATAGCAAATACTTTTCTATTTCGAGTTAAATTAAACGCATCTGAAGCTTCGGTACACAGACCGGTGTAAAGTTGGAGATAAACGTTATAGCTAGTACTGCATTAACATCAGTCATAGTGTGCTAGATATGTTCGCTTGTGTTTAGAATTCGCGTTTATTCTCTAAAAAACTATAATATAGATAAAAAAACGCGAAATATAATCGCAGAGGTTATAATTTGCCGTTGTGTGTTGATATATATCTTGTGTTGACACTGTTGTATAGTTTTGCTGATATGTTTAAGGTATGGTATACTTTGCTGTGTTTTAACACCGTGGTGAATTTGTCTTTGTATCTTGACGCCGTGGTATATTTTGGCCTTTTGTGTTCAAATCATTGTATTTCTTTTCTAATGTGAATTAGCTGTAGCGTACCTTGCCGTTGTGTTGACATTATACAACTATGAACTTTTGTCAATATCACTTTTTCAGGTTCATAACACATCATACTTACCAGCACAAAAGCCCAAACAAATTTGAGTATATGCTTCAAAAAAAAAAAACACCAAACAAACCTCAAGGTCCTGTTTTTTTGTTTTTATGGTTTTGCCTCTGTAAAATTTGGCCAGGGTTGAATCAAACATTTTTCTCTTCGAGTAGTGTTTGGAAATATTCAGATGTAACAGAGGCAAAGCGTTCGCCAGCAGCCGTCTTCTGTTGTCGTCTGACATATCGCGTTTCGGTCTAACTCCGCATCAGCTATATATGCTATATTTAGAAATCAATATTCACCGGATAACCAGTCTGCATGAGTTTTTGAGGACTGGTCGCATGTATAGGATTCGGCCAATGTGATTGCGAGAAATTTTCAAGCATGTATATATACAGGATCTTACAAGAGTTTCCATTTCATATGAGATGTATGAAAAGAGTCTAAGAATTTTTCAATTTAGCGAGCCTCTGTTTCATATATTTCATATGAAATGAAAACGAATGTAAGATCCGTTTTATCACATAATCAAGATTTGTGGCATTTATTCGTGTAAAACGACAATTTTCATGCAACCTTGAAATATAAAAAAGCCGCCATTTTGACTCCAGTCCTTTAGTCTATGACGTCATGTACCTGTCCTAGGCGTGACGTTACAATTAAAACAATTTAAACTTACAACCAATCACATGGCTGATAGGTCATATTAAATTGGTTAATACGCAAAAAATATGACATGGATTTATTCACTGGATAACACAGTACATTATGTGATAAAATACTATTGTATTTGCTATCGCTGCGTATGACGCTTTGGTATATTTGTTTTTGTTTGTTGACTGTAGTTTTTATGTTCTTGTGTTGACATTGGTTTATTTGGTGCTAGTGTGTTTACTGAGCTTCTGTCTGTGTTACATGCTTATTTTATGCTCTACTTTACCTTAAATCTAATATAAAACCGGACAAACTTCGTGAACAGGATAAATGCAAATGGAGGTGTTAAACTATGTTATTGACTTCTGCATAGGACGAATATCAGTGTAAGCTCCACTGCATCCATGTTCCTTGTGCGGTGATCAATATATTGAACAATAGATAATTTACAGCGAAAGAAATAGAAACCACTCTCAATATGTATACAGTTTCTAGATATAATCAATTTCAATGAACACATGAATCCGTTTTTTTGCAGACGGACTTGTCCGATAAGTTGTGTGATTAGGCGCGGAGGGATTTAACTGATGATTAGATGTGATCAGATACTACGCGCATGTTCTTACACGATCATTGACCGTCTAAAGGTGAAAGCACCAGTCATCAATACATTGCTGAGGACAAAAGTAACGAGAAATCAGTCTTAAGACGGTATTAAGTAGTTCTTTATATGACACTTGCCTGGCGAAACCATTGCGGTAACCAATCTAACCGACTCCAAGGCTGAATCGCCTTATTTCTCGTGGTTTTAATAAACACCTACGATTTATTGGTAGGGACGATTGGTCTTTGAACAATAGCTAACCTCATGGAACAGCTCCCGTTCGTATCAACCAATTTACGCTTTTCGTCGGTATATGTGTGCACCTCCTTATTATACAGACGTTACTTTAGGCGAGGTCTTGGTGACCCAGTTGTTAAATTAATTGAAAATGATTGTCAGCATCGGATAGCCGGAACAGAAATATATACAGTAAACTCGGTAGTGTAACACTGCCCTGTTTCAGCAACAAGGAAACACGTACATGTATCTGCGGTATTGCCTTGCCAGGAATATATGTTATTGGATATCGGAGACGCTGGGTATTTTGCACAAAACTTTAAAATCTGGTTCAATAACATGAGTTTATTTTTTATTCACATAAACAAAAAAGAACAAATTGAAAAAAAAAAGAAATAATCCAAAACAAATTTCCCAGATGTCATATTTTTGAATTGATTAATAAATGTTGTTTCTAATCTAAAATAATGAAACAAAATGCGTTGGTTCAATTAATATTTTAACGTTTGCATCCTGTATCTTGTTACAGTATAACATGTTTTCCTTCCCTTATTATGTCAATAGCCCGTACCCGTATCTGAGTTGCCGACAGCGTAGGAAAACGGAAGTCACCTGATTCTATACATGCAGCATTCATATTTCTATGATAGCCAATTATATTTGGTATGGTAATAAAGTGATAATACCAGAACTGATCATCACTATTCTCAATATTCCTAAATATTTATGTCATCCATTGAGATATTATGAAAATTGACAGGTACTTGAAAAGATGACATTGTAAGCTTTTTTAATATACGGTATAGTTATAAACGTGAATATTGAATATTTCACATTGTGATATGTATACAGTATGTAACTAACGACACAAACATACTATAAAGTACGCTAAAACAGCTGTCGTGTACGCTGTCACAGTCAAATACCCCAAAATCTATATTTCCCTATATTCCGATAATAACAGAAAAAGACGAAATTATTTCAGAGTTCAATGACCTGAAGGAGTATACATGCCACCTTACATTATTAACATTCACATGTTCGTTTAACACCTGCATCCCAAACGGGAATGCATTTTTCTTGAATGATGATCGATTTTGGTACGAGGAAACAATTTAGGTGCTGTAATCTTAAGATGGTACAAACCCTCTTTTTTTCCTTAACGACCGGACAAATCCCCTGTGGTAGTTGCTAAACATCCGAATTGCTACAGCGACAATTATTAAACAAGTTCTTCATCACCTTACAGGTCTTTTTACCGGACGTGAACTTTATATAGTTTCTGTGTTTCTGTCTGCGGCGTTTGCGTTTTGCAAGGCTATTGCGTTCGTTATAACCAGTCGAACGTGCCAACCAATCTCCCACCACAGGTGCCGTTATCTATCCTATCCTCAACATCTCTGGCTCCGGTATGAGACAACAGGGAGTGTGAAATAACACTACGGAGAGTTCGAGGGCTACGGCAGATAGGACACCACCACAGCATTTGTGATGAATGTTGTAGATTTTTGTAAACTTTATTTCCCAAAATTTATCACATATACGTATATTGTTATTTTTGGTTCCCGCACCTTACACTCATGATCAAAACGCGTCAGTTTTAAGGAGCTCAATTATATCAAATATCTTTCTGCATAAGAACTTGAAAACAAAATCACGTCATGCATGGTCAATTGATCTCAGCTAACAAAACATTGTTTTAAAACGATGTACGGAGTTCAAAAACTTAGCTGGGTATCGATGACGTTTTACTTGTCTATCTGTAATGTCAACGATATACTGATGGTCATGGTTAAAACTTCAAATGCTGTATATCCAACCAGATGCTTGGTCTCATTTGTATATTTCTATTGATATGTACTCTTTTGTTTTAATTCTTCCTCAGTTCCATTATCCGATGATAATAGGGATAGAGAATTGTTACCCGTTTGAGTAGCGTTCTGGTCAAAACCGAGGTTTTTAGTCCAAAGTTAACGCCGAATAATATTAGTATTTTTCTATTGATATGTATTCTTTTGTTATAATTCTTCATCAGTTCCATTATCCGATGATAATAGGGATAGAGAATTGTTACCCGTTTGAGTAGCGTTCTGGTCAAAACCGAGGTTTTTAGTCCAAAGTTAACGCCGAATAATATAAAATCCCTATATCTCACATACATGTACTTACACAATATCTTCTCTCCCACCTCGTACCCAGAAACATGAAAAAGCCGACAATGTTATTGTTGATGCTACAATAATTATAGTAGATTTTCTAGATACCATACATAAAGTATTTACATATTTAACATAAAGCATTTCTAGATACATGTACTATACACAAGTGTTTTGGCGGCATGATGGTACTAATTGTACATTTCTAAGTCACGATTCAGAGCAAAAAGGAGTTTCCGAACCGGGGTCATCTATTTGGGATAGCGAGAAGGGAAATATCACGTCAAAAGTATAATGGCGTCACGTCAAAAAGACATTGAGCCTATAACGTCAACATCGCGTTATGTATTCGACAGGGTGAGACAGGGCAAGATTAAAAGAAGCAGTTAACCCTTGAAAGTAGATGGGGATTCCCATGGAAAGACTAATTAACCTTTTACAAAATACTCATCAACCTTCGTGTTTTTACCAACTTAAGGCCCCCACTTTGACTTTGCTAATCGCACCCCAAAAGGGATTGAAAGATCTTTTAATCCCACATGGGTGTTCCACTTATGGAACCTGTATCTTGCACACGAAGAGGTGGATGAAATATATCATTACTACACTCTCTTAAGACTTCCGTTATGACAACCTCGCTGATTTCTATTAACGCCGCCTGGGTAACAAAATCATTACCATATAGACGATATCGTCTACAGATTACCGATTTTCTTAATTGCAAATTCCGTCAATAATAGTTGTTATTATGAGGAAAAGACTGACTATCGAACATCACGACCTATTGACTCCTATATATCCAAGTCTATCAGACGATCCATAATCTACCTTAATCACTCTAGCATAAGTATTTATAAGTGCACGATCAGATCCATAATTGATGGTTCTCGGTGCAAATAGATGAATCTTCAAATCTAAAACTGTACTCTGTAACAGTTTGATCAATAAAATCTTTTACAATTATAAAACATAACCGAACCGATATACAGTGCGGCATATGTCAAATTATTTGCTAAACAACAATAATGATAATAATCATCATTCTACTTTCTGACCAAATGAGAGTTTACAAAGCATAAATGCCTACTTATTATTCATTAAACTTCCGTTTGACAAAATATAAGTTTTCAAAGCTACTGTATCTACCTCGTACAGTTTGTATGTCAATTTGTTTGCTTAACAAACTAATATTTATCATTCTGCCTTTTGACTCAATATTAGTTTTTAAAACAATAACGCCTCTTGGCATTTGTCAGATTGTTTTGTCAGTGTGTTTGCTAATCAAAAAAAGAATATTAATTTTTCTTTCTTGTGACCAAATTCACGTATTAAAAGCAACAACGTCGTCTTGGCATATGTCAGTTTGTGTGCTGAATAAAGGTAAGATTCTACATTCTGACCAAATAAGAGTTTACAAAGCTACTGTATCTACTTCGTACAGTTTGTACGTCAGTTTGTATGTCAATTTGTTTGCTAAACAAACAACATAAATCATTCTGCCTTCTGACTCAAAACCACAATGTGTGATTTACATATGTCAGTTTGTTGCCAAAAAACCCGTTATACGAATCATTCTTCTTTCTGACCAAATAGACGTTTTCAATGCAACATTGGCGTTTTGGTGTATGTCAGTTGGTTTCCTGAACAAAGGTAATGTTCATCAACCTTCTTTCTAACCACACAAACTTATATTTATCATTTTTCTTTCTGACCAAATATAAGCTTTCAAAGCAATAACATCTACTTTGCATATGTCAGTTTGTTTTCTAAACACATGATTTTAATAAAATATCCCTATGATCAAATACACGTTTCAAGGCAACAATGATATCTTGGTATATGTAAGGATATGTATATATATATCCATCAAGCTTCCTACTGTCTACATATCATATTTCAAAACAACAATGTATTATAGGGCATATGTCAGTTTCATTTCTAAACGAACTGATATGTCTTATTCTTCCTTCTGACCAAATATCAGTTTTCAAGGCAATTATGTCGTCTTAGTAAATGCCAAGTGGGTTGCTGAATAAACGTAATGTCCATTAATCTTCCTTCTGACCAAACATAATATTTCAAAACAGTAATGTCTAATATGCATTTGTCAGCTTGTTTGCTAAACAAAGAACATTAATAATTGTCCCTACTGACCAAATATAAGATTTCAAAGTAACAATGTCTAAACACACATTAATCATTCTTCATTCTAACAAAAATGATATTTCCAAACCATAATGTCTAATTGGTATATGTTAATTTGTTTGCTAACCAAAGTAATATAAATAATTCTTATTCTGACCAAATACAAGTTTCAAAGCAACAATGTGTAATTAGCATATGCCATTTTGTTTGCTAAACAAAATATTAATCGTTCTTCCCGTGAACAAATTCACATTTTGAAAAGGACAATGTCTAATTGCTTATTAAGTGGTCATTATTATCTACATCAATATATCAAGATGTAAAAAAAAAAACGCGATACCGCACAGACAATCAATGCTTTCATCCTTATTGCACCTGTCTGAGAGTTCCAGGTGGAACCATCGGGATCAATTAAGATATTGATATCCTTAATCACACTAATCATAAGTCCGATATTAAAATATTTGTTTGAAGACACTTCCTGGTAACAGAAATGCAAAATGTTTACAATTTTTCAAAGTTTACCCACAGCAATTTATATTAAGTGTCATCTCTACGATGTGAGCTGATGTCATGTCACTTCAAATCTTTTCACATAACAGTCAAACAATCAAAGCAATACCCTATAATTCAAGGTACTTTTGGATGAATCAAGTCTCAACATGTTGTTTATAACAAATAAATCTTGAGATTCACTCTGTGATTGTTCCGGCATAATGAATTAATTACAAACCCTTTTAAAGATGTTAGTCAATGTACACTCATGACGCCATTTGATAATTGTTCCAACATTCAGATGTGGTTTTGTTATCCTTTGCAACTACAACGATTATAACGGACAGTGAGCGAACAATTTCTACAAACGGGGGTACGATTTCTCAACAGTCAGCTAATGCTTCACAAAGAGGGAATGGGGGATTGGTGGATAATTTAATAAATTAATCAATCACTATACGTGTGGTGACTAAGAGATACAACTATCAACACAACGTCGCGTATGTGCATAGAAAACACTGGTCCAATAGCAGACTTTTCGGGAAAATGGTTTTAGACCTTGAAACCAAAATTTCGATTCCATTTACTATATATGATATTTTGTTAAGAATTCGTTTTCCTTGATAGTACTACAATTCTATATATTCTTTTTGGCAAAAGACAGATAAAATATATGATCTGTCATCATACATACTAATGTAAGATGAGCGTAACACAACCATCGGGTGACTGTACCTTTAAAATTTGGTAATATACACGTGTATTATGCAATATACCAAAACTGAATTACACGGCATCATACAGCGGTTTCGTCCTCGTAGGACTCATTGGTTATGCTAGGAACCAAAACTTTGGAGAAACAGAGGGGCAGGTGCATTGAACCCCTTCACTAAGGAGTACAGATTAATTACATTAATATGTAAAGTGTGTATATTATGAACCATGCCGCTACTTAAAAGAGAAAACGATGGACATCAAAGTTATAGCAAGCTTCGGGGACTGAAAAATCCACCAGCAGTCTCTATCACCGCGCATCTTGAAAGATTAACGTAACACACATAGGTGGTTGAACATTTAAAATTTGGTTATACATACAACTTGCCAAAACTGCGTTGAACTGCATCATATCACACGCCTAACCCACAACCAGTTAATACACTGGAATACTAACATGAATATGTAAACTCAGTGAAGTAAGTTAAGAGCGATACATGCTAC
Organism: Mizuhopecten yessoensis; assembly: GCF_002113885.1. Classification (NCBI taxonomy): domain Eukaryota; kingdom Metazoa; phylum Mollusca; class Bivalvia; order Pectinida; family Pectinidae; genus Mizuhopecten; species Mizuhopecten yessoensis. Next base: position 159,876 of record NW_018406277.1, on the reverse strand, counting down.
AGGAAAGTGGCGTCTTTTCCTTTCAACATCACAGCTAGAGAAAAACGGTCTATGGATACCCCTTTGAAGATGTCGATAGCGAGAATTGTAATACCTACGGTGTTCATACATACCTGTTAGACCATCATGAGCAAAGAAAGTCATTAGCTATAAAATTGAGGTAAGCAATATAAATAAAACCATTAGGCATGTAAACCAGCTATTAGAATTTACATAAATAATCCGTCATATAAAATCATTCGTCCATTTCGTTTGAAACTAGTTACCGTAGCACGTTCTAAAATACGAATACCATTAACTATATATCTATAAATCTCAGCCTATCTGTTAAACTGGCACATGATCAAGGGAAGATATTATCAAGCTTTGTCACGGAACCACATTTAAGGCAATTTATCATAGGATTACATCACCTAGCTTACTTTTATTTACGTCTATGATATTGTTTAAATAATGGAATATATATCAGAACTAATTGAAATGTATACAATGACATGAATACTGTTGATAAAAGTCGCACTCGGCAGATTTGGGGCCGTGGTGGCCGAGTAGTTAAAGCGGCTGACAATCTAAGCAGGGCCACGGGTTCGAGGTCTTCATTGGAGAACTACCAGGTACTGGCCGCAGGTCAGTAGGGTTTTCCTGGATACGCCGGTTTTACTTCCCATCCAAAGCCCGACTCGTTCTTAATTGGCAATAACTTGTAATACGAATCAAAGCACAAACAAACAAACCAATATTTCTTGAAATTCATAAAACTTCCTTTAAAAGACAACGTATACTCAATTAATGTTTGTTATGCATTTGTTATTCACAGTGTGGCACACTGAAGTGTTAAATCGTACATCTATACCTTTTTAAGTGAGGCACTTAAGTACATGAACCTGACCGTTGATGCCCCTACCACGCTACTGCACTCTTGTCATATCTTAATTACGTTACGGTAGCTCAATGAATCGTTGTTTTTACAAGTGTCTGCATTTGTATTACGTCTGTTTAATATCCGTGTACATTTTTAATGAAGTAGGTGCACAATATTTCTAGGAACATTGAATCGTATCGATGTGCATATATCATTACAGCACAGCAAGGAGCTATCCTCGAGGCTACGAGACGCTATTATGTCAGTTTTTCAAATTTTGATTTGCTGATAGAATCTAGAGCACTTAATTGCATATATGTTTGCATGGATGCCGAAAAATTAAACCTTTCATTTGTGGGTTATCTATACAATTTCCAAGCATATTTTAATTTCGCTTAATAAAACATTGATTAAGCTAAGATGTGTAGCATTTACACTAAAACACTATTACGCAGTTCTATTTACTTGGTGGTGTATAACCTACCAGAGAACGTGTCCACCATGCTAGGATGTAACACAGTTTACTCTTCTTCCTGTGAAGTCATATTTTTTATTCTTCCAATTAACGCAGAAAATGCATTTTTGCCAAATGCACGTCCAATCATAAAAAAAATCAAAAAACTCTGTACCGGGTATTTTTCCTAATGTAATATCTTAGAGAAAAGTTAATATGAGCATGTAGACGGAATGTGAATATAATTCAGAGTATTTCAAATATATTCTGTGCTACGCTATGGAAAAGTACCAGTTTACAGAAATTAAAAATATAATCTACATACTTTAATAAATAGAGTCTGCCCAGGTGTATTAGTTAATAATAAAATCTAATAATATAAAGACATACCTTGAGGCTGGTCGGTCTGACGATAGCGCGGCTAGAGTAAGGTGGGTTGTAGACTCTGTATCCGGGATATTAGTGTATATAAACAACACTATAGTTGAGATATTCCGAGGCCACATGTATTCATCCGGAATTTCCCTGCAGTAAATTATAATAGTCGTTCTAGTATCCGACACGGCCGTGGTAAAGGGCTGTGACAAGGATATGCTTGACACACCGATTGGTAGGTTACATGTATGTAGACATATATATATCATTTGGACACGCACTAACGAGCCTCCACGCATGTCATAACATTAAAGAGTAGAGAATGTTTTTTTCTCATATTCAATAAACACGCCTAATTATATTACAGCATAATTTGTGAAAGTTTCGCTTTGGAGGAAAGAAAGAATGTATTACACAGTACGTGTACGCAGTCAGTATATACAAACTAGGCAAAATTGATTAAATGTTCAGAATCCGGTTTGTTTTTTAATGTTTTGATACAGGCAATATACCACTGCGTGATTATACAAGCCTGGCAGTCATTAGGGGGAGACTACAGGTTGGTTTGATTTGGTATATTTTATAGGGTTAAGCGTCTAATCAACATTTAAGGTAATTTAATGACGTTCCTGTATGTGTGTGATGCATGCATGTAAGTGTCCATGTCAGCTTGGGCGGTAACTTGATGGTGCTAGCGTCATTGCGATAGCACAAATGTTATACCGACTTTAAAGCGTAAACGCAAAATACCATGCCGAACGCAACACGCATATGATAACAGCATTGCTGTTAAAGTCTTCAATATGTCCCGGCTCGGAGACAGAGCCCTCTGCCTACCCTGCTTGGGAGAACGTTCAGCACTATAGCTAAAGTTTCTCTGGGAAACAAAAAGTCTGTTTGGAAATAGCCCAAATATTGCAATAGGGACAGTAGAAACAAAACCTGTATATGCCGCAGAGTACTGCAATTGGTAATCCGATCGAGACAAGACATTCTCCCCAAATTCAGGGACGCAAATTGGTTAACAATCACACAGAGTAATGCCGCAGGTTAATTCGTTTCCTCTGAACCTGCAGAGATTACGGCTAAGATTTAACGAAACGTTATTGCAGAGCAATTGTTTCATTTGAACCTTAAGGGGAAAATTCTGCTTCTGCTACGTGCAGACTACATAAACATGTCAAAGATGACGAAACACGCTGCTGAAACACACGACATTCACAGCCACGCACGGATGCCAAAAATATTTGATAGGAAGTTTATTAATTTACAAACGAATATAAATTGAAACCGACAAAATTTGATTAAGGTAATATCATGTTTATGTATTCTGTTAACTTAGCTTTGATTTATGGTCTGTGATATTGACATGGATATACACTTTTGACGAGACCACACCGCAGAAATAGACAGGGCCGTTAATTGTCAAAACAGACCATATCTATATTTTTTACTAGAGAAAACAACTAAGGCAATATCTAGTTTATAATGAATGATGCTTGAGGCAAACTAATGTCCGATTTGGCGATGAGATATAGGCTTTACAATCAATTCAGATAAATATTTCACCGTCGTGCAATTCATTTTGTATATCAAACCATGCATAATACAGCCTGGTATTCATGCAATATTACTTTTATTTGCCTTTCCTGTTAAGATCGAATGTAAAGATACAATGAATGACAGTTTGGTAGTGCGTTAATTTTAATGTAAGCCGCCTACATTGCATGTCAATAAAGATGTTGATTGATATAATATTTTCTTTCTATGTGGTGTAGACATACAGGTAGAATGTTTAGTTCAGCACCTTTCACGTGGGTTGAGATTAGAAGGTTCAGCGCGAGATTAAGAATTTTGAAGTTTTTCAAGATATTTCCATGTATATGTATATATGTATGTATTTATAAGCCTAAGGGCTTTTGGCTAATAAAGAATGAATGAATTATCCATGTGATGAAACTTCAAAAATCATATCTCCGTCTGTATACATCACACAAGATATTTTGATTATTTTTCTACAATACTTTTCTACAGTAAAAATGTAAAGGCAAACACAATGCACGCGCGGCGCTATTATCTGGTTGGGGGGGGGGGGGAGAAAAATTATGACACCACTGGTTGAATTGCATAACGTGATGACGCGATGCTGACGTTTTCAGAATAAGATCGCTTGTGAACAGTCTTCATTTAGGTAAATAAAGATAGGTTTGTCTTTTCCTTTAACACGTGAACATATCTGTGAAATTTGGGACAATCCCTGACAGCAAAACAATGTTAGTTTAGGCCGCCTGCTTTGTAAAGCCACAGATGGAACACTCGGACAGAACAGCACTATCACTGTACCGGCTATCCTCCACCACCAAACATGGTACGTCATTAAAAGGTCGAAGCTGTTAATGGGACATGAAGACCAAACAAAACCAAAACCAAACGAAATCATGGGGTTAATGATGGGAGTTAATCCGAAGTACAAAGCCGGATTAATGTTTTGTGTTGCAATTTCCATTTACCATTGTTGTGTGATCCCAAATGATTTCTCATTTTAATGATACAGTTTATCATAAGGCTTACACAACCATGTAATATAGCCCTGTTTTCTCAAATTGTTTAGACATTTTTTACTGGTTGCCTTTAAATTAAGTCTTTTAAAATTTTGTGTCCAAAATTAATTAAATAGCCGATGGGTCGTTTGAATGAATGAATGAATAAATAAATAAATAAATATGATATATTATTATATTTATTATATGTGTATGGATGTGGAGGGAGTATTCTTAATTTTAATCATTTCAGTGATTTAGATCAACACCCAGTAAAGGAGTACCCCTCAAATGTCAGTATGAAATAGCAGGTGATAAGCTGTAGAAGTCTTTAAATTTGCTGCAACTTATGATATATTTTTCTCCCTACAAAAATGGCATTTCTGATTTGTTTATAGAAATGCTTGGCAGTTTTGACAAGATGTACATTTTTGTTTCTCTAACCCCTGTATCTACGCAACAAGCTTCTAGTGCATGCATGACCTATGCTTCATCGAAAAACCCCATACCGTTTCTATGATAAACATATCGGTATTTTTTTCGCAAATTCCTCCGCCATTATTGCTTAACAATGAGAGTTCTTGCGAATACACTTAGTTAAAAGTGGCTGGTTATTTAAGGTATCCCTTTCAGAATAGTTCGTGATTTGCCATTGACGTCACGCACAGAGGAGAGACAACGGCAGCATTTGGTGCGTGCATTTTCAGAAATTTTAAGAAGTGTCACGAAGGGTATTAACTTTCAATTTAGTTACCTTATGCGTGATATATATTTTCCTTTTGCACGTTATGTATATATATTTTGTTACTGTAAATAATATATTTGCCTGGTAGCAGGGATATAATCAGGTTTTGTGTCCTGCAGCAAATCTTGGGATAAATAATTCCCTTCACGAAACGAACATTAATATCTCCATATTACATGTACCGGGGCTGTAAATGTAGAGTATTACACATGTTACATAGAAGTTGATGTGTCCAGTCATGGAGAAGAGGTAGCTATAACCATTGGTCCAAAAACGCCTTTGGCAATAATATTGACGGTGCATCTGTTTGTTGTAATTGCTTTGACCTTGACCATACAGTCTCAAAACCAGAATATTATAACACCATTTTTGTAGATTGAAATTTCACATCACTCGTCCTTGACCAATAATACTGCATTGCTTGTTAACAGGCGTTCTTATTCTCTAAAGGTTTTAATTTGAAATTTGAAGAGCTTTTTTGTTTGTTTTTGTTTGATACTCGACCCGTCAATCGCCGTTCAAATCTTCAAATATCATGTCGGCTATATGTACATCAACAAATCTTAATGAAAGTTTGAAAAAGCAAGACGAATCTGTGTTTTAGAGTACGAGTCGAGCGACTTAAACTAATTTATTTTTGCTATGAATGACGAGGAATTTCCATTAAGTTGAACTATCGTTTTATACAATCTCAAATTTGCCATATTTCAGAGAGGGAAAAGTTTGGCTGCCGTTAAACAAACACAATATATCAAAAACATATCGTCAAGGGAAACGTTGATAAAATAAACCCATCCTGAAAACCAGTTTGCCTATACAGCTAACTGCTTTAAAAAGGATCAAGACGATTATAGCGATTCTGTGTAGTCATTCATTGTTCCATGTGAATGGTTGGACAAAGTACGTTTCATATAAGAAACAAATATTACCAAATGATTAGAGATACATTTTATTTCGAAATTATGGGACTTCACATAAACGTAAAATGAAAGGTATCAAACGTCACTGCCCGGTTGTATGAGATACAAGTGTTTATGGGTTCACTTACAAGTCTTTCTCCATAACACTGTTAACCGACAAACTGACACGAAATCTCACGGGACAACGAGACATGGCGAGGCTGTCCTTTCCGTAGAGTTGTGCGCAGCTGTCTATATGTCAGTTTACTTTCCTAAGCTGAGGATTCCCGGCCTCAACGCAAGTGTCGAATGATACAGGGATGCACCCTCCATTATAATTCCCTCGTCATAGGCTTTTAGAGAACGCGGGAGAATAAAAACCTTAGTCTCATTTTACACAGCAAAATCAGCCAATCAGCAGTCCCTACCTAAAATTTGTTTTGGTCCAATACAGTGCGTCTGATTAATTAAAATATGTCATTGTTGACATATTATGTTTTGCTGGATGGAATCTACAGATATTCAACAATGGCAAAATTAATAGTTTTAGGATATTTTTACATGTGATGTCGGATTAATATGGGGTCAACTGTCAGGGGGCCTGGCCGTCCCGCTTCACCGGTTCGGCTTGTAAACTTCCGTTTGACAAAAGCAGGAGCCTGTAGCACTCTTAAATGCCATTTGACCTGCTATAAAGTTATTACAAAAAAATATGGCTCGGAAGCAAAGTAATACCACAAGTGAAGTATTAACCGGAAGATGACGTCATCGTATGTTGTTTGTGGCTATGTTAGGTCACTGCTGACATTTAAAAAAACATGATCGTCACTTGATACGCATTTTGGAGTTAAAGCTTAAGCGAAATATCATAATTCTTCTACAGGAGAACATATTAGGTGACTTCCTTCGGAACCAAGCTGCACTGTAGCCGACGTTATCAGTTCTGCAGAGTGTTCACAAAGAAGCACGAACAAAACCGTTTGTGACTTCATCAGTTTATACTATTGAGTGCGATGCACTTACCAGGGGCGTATCGCTTATGCCATTATCAGTTTATTCTATTGCACCAGGGATGTTAGTTTTTGTTGACAAACATTGCCAACTTTAGATACAAATATGTGCTGAAATTTCCAAAACAAGACGAAGACAAACGTGGTCCAGGAAAGGAAATATATGTTCTGATATAATTAGACGAGAAGGTGTTTCTCATTGAAGTTAGGTCTCGCATTATATATATTTATCTGTCTAGGAAGTAAAAGACACATATTTACTCCTTCTAAGCAAACTTTTTTACTTTTGTCTGTAAGATATATGTCTAACCCTCCCATATATTGGACAGTTGGGCAATATATAATTAGCATACAGGTGGAAACGCACTTACCTGTTAACATGTCACACCTGCGCGAACCGACCTACATAAATAAAATATTATTTAATAACCTATCATTTATATTAGGATGTTACCTTTGAAATAAAAAAAAAACATTTTAAATTCTACAAGTACCAGATGTGTATTGTGATAAATTGTTTACATTAATATTCACGTGTAAATGAACGATGTGACTCTGACATTTAGACATAACAAGTTATCAGATGTATGCAAATTAGGTAGGTGTCATAGTGACTTGTTAGATGGATGTTTGTTATTTTGAAGTTTATTGGGAAATTGTGGCGTCCTATTGGCTTGGTACAATAATTGTTAGGGGGCTTTTTTTTTGCAGCAGATGACCAATTATGTTTTCATATTGCGGTAATTGCTGTGAAGGATCTAGACAAGTATACGTCAAGTGCACACTGATGCTAAACATTTTGTGAAAACAGTCAGAATGATTGATTATTTCATTAACGCTATGCTTCACAGACAGATAATTCATCGTAAGAGTCGATGGGTTGAAGAACAAACTATTAAAACTCTAATGTTTGTTTTTTAAACAAGAAATATATGTTATATTGTTGACCAAACTTTGCCTTTGCAACTTCTCATATCCATTCTCCCAAAATGAACACAATTTGTTTTTTAATTCAGTACCTCAATCGTCATAATGCACCGCATGCATGAATAAAACTTCACCTGCTACGCGGAATTCCGTCGCAAACTAAATAATTCAACCGATCGAGATGTGGATATGAATATGCATCTTTGGCACTTTATATCCAGTTATTGCTTAGCTGAAACCCTTAATTAACTCTAGTTATATCTTAGTACAGGCCCCTAACTTCATCACTTGTACATATAGTTAAACGATATCGTTAAATTGACTTCCTAAGGCAGAGAAAGAAACACACTTTATAATAAAGAGAGACAGTTTATTTTTCTTGAAATGAAAAGCAATTAAATTACGTTTTCTTTGGTAGTTTTTCCTAAACCTGATATTTTCAAGAGTATTTCAGAGAGCTTTGTGGTTTACGGCCCTTGGGCCGCCTTGCTAACTTTCACGAGAACACCATCTACCTAATACTTCATTCAATTAAACAGTCGTAAACCCTGAAACTCGGTTCACTTCTATATTATTTTCGAGTCGAGTCGTTCACCCGTTGTCAAAGTTCCAATACTTCGGTTTATTAAGCAATAAAACCTTTACAATGTCTTTACATGGCCGTTAATTTTAGCTTCATGTCGTTTAACATGGTAAACATAAACAAACTGAAACAGTTTTCCTGTTGATGATTTTGGACTGTATGCACAAGGGAACAGGAAAATACTTCCTCCTGTACAAGTCAAAATACCGAACACCGTTGACGTGTAGTCCTGGGTTCGAATGCAACATACTTTAGCGTTGGACTGCTTTAAGTTGATTGGTTTTCATAGGGAATGTGCACATTCAATGAAGTGCGTTTGCTTCGTGTTGAAAATGCATTTGTCCAATTGACATTTAGATTACATTGATTGACAACCAACTAAAAGCTGATCATTGGTTATATCTACCATTTTAGATTACAATCTATTTTGTGGGTTTTCTCTGCTTTGTTTTAACCTAACACGCTTATCCAAGATTTGTATTTAATCCTTTGACCTCCCTACAGCGCAACCAGCTAGAGGAAAATCATATTCTGGTAACCATTCAGATTTAAGAAAGATTCCTTCCTTTTATAACATTACACGAGGGAATAATAATAAGTGTTCTTTTTTTTCATTTTTCATTTTATTTTTCGTCTGCGGATGTGTACAATGACAGAGTAGTAATTCGTTCATGCACACACATATCTCTCTTGGTATATGAGGACTGGTTAAACAAAAAGACATTTTTGTAAATCAGGAAATATATATATTTCATTGTAAAATTGATAAAAAGAGTGCACACTGACCTGACAGTTTCGATATCGATGACATCAACCACCAAAGCATTAATAGCTGGTATGCAAGACATCCGAATTCAGTTCGATCGTGCCGTAAACTGACATAAACAGGTTATACAACCAGACTCAACGGTCGTGTAGTACACATCAGCCACCTTGGCGGTTGAGCAACTTCATACACCTAAAGCGTTACAAATAATTTGGTCGGAATCTCTGAATGTGTACTAAGTGGGAATTTCAAATAATGAAAGCATGTGCTGATATTTAATACATTTATGCATATAAATTTTTTAATTAAAGTTTAAGACATGCGTTACATAATAGCAACTGCAATCAGGTTACCTAATATATACGATTTGTATATACTAGCGGAAAAAAGAAACAGTGCCTGCCTAAATGTGTTATACAAATAACTGTGTATGTCGTAGAACAACAAGGTTTTCAAGGACAATTTATCTGTTATTTATTAACAGTTGCATTCCATTTTCCACGTTATGGAAAAAATAAGTTCCGCTCAGGAGTGACGTAAACACAGCAGGGGTCAATACTGAGTACACAAAGTTAATACCTCGTATGTCCACCGTTTGCCTGAATGCAAGCCTGGCAACGTCGATGCATGGAGCCTATCAGACGGTTCAAGAATGATTGTGGGATGGCATTCCAGATCTGTACCAACGCTGCAGCCAAAGCAGCCAACGTCACCGGTTGATTAGGTAATGTCCGTAATCTGCGCTTCATTTCATCGCAGACGTGTTCAATGGGCGACAGATCGGGGGATACAGCAGGCCAGGGCAATACGTCAACGTTCTGCTGGGCCAGAAAGTCCATAGCGACACGAGCTGTGTGTGGCCTGACGTTGTCCTGCTGTAGCGTAATGTGACGTTGCTGCCCTTGCACGAATGGAACGACGTGGGTTCGGAGGATCTCGTCACGGTAACGTAGCGCGTTCAAATTCCCGTTAACAACCACCAGAGGCGTTCTCCCGTTGGCTGTGATGCCGCCCCAAATCATAACGCTGCCTCCGCCGAAAGAACGTCGTTGTACCACACACGCGTCACGGAAA